>NC_059291.1:20577410-20604910 GCF_017591435.1 Portunus trituberculatus
GACAATGATTTTCTTGAATGGAATGGTACTGCCATCAAGCCAAGTGTTTTTTCTCACTGAAACTTTATCACGGCAAGCTCTCTTGTAACACATCCACGATACATTTTCGTTTGTCTTTTTAATTATCAATTGATGTTTCTTTTTACACCTTTTCTCTTTTTCTATGATATTAAAGTTCTGCAGAAATTTAACAGAGTCTTCTTCGGTCAAAATATTGGTAGATAACCACTGAAAGTTGTAGTTCACATCCGTCTTGTCCACGGTCGTCTCAAACGTGCCGCGTGACACCCGACTGTGTATTGTTGTGCCCGTTAATTACTATTGCATGAAGTAAGGCGCGTCGCAAGGTAGTGCGCATTAAATCCTTTTTTTGTGCAACTATCTTTCATTTCTCGAGAAAATGAATGTCATATTCGTATTCAGTACCAAAAACTGTATTAATGATGAAAAAATTAGTGGCGACCTCCAAACAGAAAAGATATATATATATATATATATATATATATATATATATATATATATATATATATATATATATATATATATATATATATATATACATATATATATATATGTATGTATATATGTATATATATAAACACACACACACACACACACACACACACACACACACACACACACACTTATTCTGTGTACTATGTAACATGCATTTGCAATCATTTCAGTATTAATTATTTTTGAAGTTCTATCTCAATACATTACAGTGGAGACTCAATACTCAGAACTGAATTCGTTCCAAATGGCTGTTCGAGTATCAAAGAGTTCAACTAACAATATCTATAAATCAGGTTATTCGTTTTAATCTTAGCAAAACTTCAAAGGAGTTTTTTTTTTTTTTTTTTTTTTTTTTTTCTTCTTCTTCTTCTTCTTCTTCTTCTTCTTCTTGCCGGAAGTGAAGGCTGGTGATGGATAACATAAAAGAGGAGGGGAGAAGAATGGGGAGGAAAAGGGAGTTCATCGAAGGACCAGTCATCATCCAAGAAAAAGTCTTTGTAACTTTTCTCCTGGTGTGATTCCTGTCAACCCAGTAATGGAGGGCTTTGGCTCATTAACACTTGCACTCTCACTAGATTCCTTATTTTCATCACTAATAAGCCTCTTTGGTGCCATCATAACTTACTAAATGAAAAACTACAGACCGAACGCAGAAGAATGTTGTTTTCTCAAGACTGCGAGAAAACTAGGAATGCTCACCGGTATTCGGTATACTGGAATATCGGTATTACTGGTGATACCGGTATCAGAACAGGACAATGGTGGCAGCAAAAAGGGAGAGGACAGAGCTTTGTTTAAAACCCAATGTGAGACCCTTCGATTAAAAGATATTTTCACCACTAATAAGCCTTTGGTGTTAATTTAAGTTTATAAATGAAAAATTACAGACAACACATGAGAACGTTAATTTGATGGCTGCAGCAGCATGGCTGGCAGAGTGGGAAGGAGAGGCCAGGAAGCCTTTGTTTACAACCATGTGAACATTCAACTTTCAGGCTTTTTTTCAAGTATTAAATCAAACATTTGTGTTCAAGTATAGAAAAGTTCAACTATTAAGTTGTTCGAGTATTGAGTCTCCACTGTGTGTATGTATATATGATTTTGGTGAATAGGATGCCATCCATCTATATGCTATACCACTATTCCTAGTAAAGTAGTGTATGTGAGACAAGGCTTTCTCATTTCATATTCTGAAGGATTTCTCACATTAAGTAATATAAAGTTTATTATTATTTATTATTATTTTATTTAT
This sequence comes from Portunus trituberculatus, assembly GCF_017591435.1. NCBI lineage: Eukaryota > Metazoa > Arthropoda > Malacostraca > Decapoda > Portunidae > Portunus > Portunus trituberculatus. The sequence continues at coordinate 20,579,179 of NC_059291.1, forward strand.
TTATGTATTTATCTATTTATTTATTACTATTTTTTTCTATCTATACACTACATCCATCTTCAATGCTTCACTTACTGCATAATGAATGGTCAATCAGCCTTGTTAGCTTGTCATGTACTCTCCTCTCCTCTTTTTCATGTGTATCTAGATCATGTACTGAGAAATTGTTCCCTAAAAACATTCCTTTTGCAACATGGGTGTCAGCAATTTATTTCATCCAGGTTGTCTCCATTTTCCTTCTACATCATCCACACTTGTGTCATACTTTTCTATTTCACATTGCAATCACTTTTGTTTGCCTTCTCAAAATTAAGCATTGATAAAGTCACTGCAGATTTTCTTTTCATTGTTTTTACTATCTAGATATAATATATAAATTATTCTATATGAATCACCTTCTGTGATAAGAGGGTTCAGCTTGGCTGTACAATTTAGTGCCAGGCTAAATGAGTACAGCTACCATATTTATTTGTATCATAATGCAGGATAGAAGAATTAGATGGAAGTTTCTCCTAGTGCTCTATGACAAAATATGGCTTGTTATTGTTATTGTTCTTTAGGAAAGTGTGAGTTTGGTATATTGATAAGTAACCAAATACCTTTAGGTCATATTTAAAACATTTTTGGAATGTAATATAATCTTTTTCTTTTCTTTTTTTCCACAGGAATTACTAAATAAAAAATCTTATTACATACTATTTTGTTTTAACCTTTTTGAATGACCTTTTAGATATCTATTTCTAAATTATTTCTTAATATAAATAAGAGAAATTTTGAAGAGTATCCTGAATTGAACAGAACAAAAGCTTTGTAATGAAGTACAATAGTAACAAATTGTTGGAGCCTATGTGTTTGTTAAACAGCTGGAGCTATTATCAGTAACAGAATTGAGCAGGGATACAGAATTATTGTCTACTCCATTTATGTAATGGAAAATTATGTCAAGGTAGTGGCAGACACAAAAACGGGTGGAAAATTCAAATATTTAGTATGGCACTCTTTAAAATTAGCATGAAAGAAATGCAAGCACAAACAAGTATGTCACTGAAAATGTTTTAAGGAAAAGGAAAGAGCAATTTGCATGAACATGAACTATGAAAGGTAGAGATTGGGGAAAAATTTACATGAATGCAGATGATGTGGTAATGAGAAAGACTAAAATGTGTCCGTAAGATAAGAAAAGTTGTCCTAGGAATGATGGTTAGTAATATAGATCTTACCAGGAAAGGAGAAAATAGTATGGAATGTATTATATATTTGAGTGGTAGATGATCATTAGATGATGTTGAGGTCTAGTGAAAGCAATGTGATGAATAACTAAGCATTTATTGAATAAGATGGGGGTGGACTGGTTAGTTATATGGAGGGGATGTATTGAGTAATTCTGGTAAAAGTAAGATAGATTATTTACATTAGGTTGGAAGATTAAATATGACAGGGTTAACTATATTTAAAATACTTTGTAAACTGATGTAGTTGGAGTGAAAGCTGTCAAACACCTGTTGAGATTTTTATGTTTGTAAGGTTTCAGTAGAAAGGGTATTTAACAATTATGTGGACTCTCTCTCTCTCTCTCTCTCTCTCTCTCTCTCTCTCTCTCTCTCTCTCTCTCTCTCTCTCTCTCTCTCTCTCTCTCTCTCTCTCTCTCTCTCTCTCTCTCTCTCTCTCAATGAAAGCACCAGCATCTCTTCAACACGGTCATTATCATAAATTCCTAACCAATTTTTGTAACTACGTCAATGAACGATAAAGTTAGCAAGGAACTGGAACAATTTTGCAAAATATCACTGTACATGTGCACTTTTTACAACCTCATGGTTGTTGGCTGGACTATAAAGTCCAGCCTCTTGGTTACCATTATGAATAAGCATTGATAATAATAGAATTATTATTATTATTATTGTTATTGTTATTGTTATTATTATTATCATCGTCATCATCATCATCATCATCGTTGTTATGACAGTAAAAGACTTAACGAGAGTTCGCTTTAAAAATGTAAGTACGTAAGTATGCACTAAGTATATATATATACATACATACCTTTTTTTTTTTTTTTTTTTTTTTTTCTTGGGGGTCGGACTGCCAAGGGCAACAGTAAAAGACTTAACGAGAGTTCGCTTCAAAACAGGAGGCGTAGGGGCGGGGTCGGACTGCCAAGGGCAACAATATGTTAAAAAGAAAAAGAAAGCGCCCACCGGAACTGCAGTTTCTCTAAAAGATCTGAAAGAATCTGCCAAAAAATACGGACAAATGTCTTGGCATCTCTTTTAAAAGAGATGGGAAGACAATGCCCATCAATTTGAATGAATAAGTCGATGGTATATAATTTTATGCTCTCTGTTGCGGCAGCGTCTTAAGATCTTCATTGTTTGCAAGGAGGGTAAAGGTTATGAGTAGAATCAATGGTTTCTACCTAATACATGTATATTCCTTGGAATAGGATCCTCGACTGGCAGCGCAGCCTCACATGGGGCACGTGCTGGAAGATTGTCGTCTGTACATACGTGCTATAAAGCGTCACATGCTTGCTTACATAGCACCGCGGAACATGATTAGGCAGCAACAGTAGTAACAATAGTGGTAGTGAAATCCAATGTTATTCAAACTTGGTTACGCAACATAGTACATATGAAAAGACGAGGAAAACACACTGCTCTAAGCTCGCTCCGTAATGGGGGATGGTGGCTGGGTGACAGCAGATGACCGAGGTGAATTACACACACACCGGTTATTGTTGTGGTTACCACTTCCGGCTCACAATCGAGAGGAGCTGGGTTCGAGTCCCGGGAAGCGGCGAGGTAAATGGGCAAGGTTCTTAAATGTGTAGCCCAATTTCACCTAGCAGTAAGTAGGTACGGGATGTAATTCAAGGGGTTGTGGCCTTGCTTTCCCGGCGTGTTAAGTGTAAGTCCTACCCGAAGATCGGTCAGTATGAGCTCTGAGCTCTGTCAGTAGGGGAAAGGCAGGATGGGTAACCAGCAGACGACCGTGGTGAACAACACACACACACACACACACACACACAATAGAAAGGTTAAAAGGAGAGAACGGGATGGTGGAAGACACAAAAAGTATGGCAGAACTGTTAAATAGTAAATTTCAGGTCTTTACTAAGGAATCCAAATTTATGAGTTTCTACTCTAGAATAGTTGATAAAGTACAAGAGAGAGAGGGATGGATTGACTATATTTATTTAGATTTAAAAAAGGCATTTGATAAAGTGCCACATGAAAGATTACTGTGGAAGTTAGAGGAGAAGGGTGGCTTAAAAGGAAGCACATTGAGATGGATGGAAAATTACTTGAGGGGGAGAGAAATAAGGACGGTAGTTAAAGGTATGAAGTCAAAGTGGAGAACAGTAGACAGCGGAGTGCCACAGGGGTCAGTATTGGCACCAATACTTTTTCATATATATATATATATATATATATATATATATATATATATATATATATATATATATATATATATATATATATATATATATATATATATATATATATATATATATATATATATATATATATATATATATATATATATATATATATATATATATATATATATATATATATATATATATATATATATATATATATATATATATATATATATATATATATATATATATATATATATATATATATATATATATATATATATATATATATATATATATATATATATATATATATATATATATATATATATATATATATATATATATATATATATATATATATATATATATATATATATATATATATATATATATATATATATATATATATATATATATATATATATATATATATATATATATATATAAACATGCCAGAGGGAGTAAACAACTACATAAATCTGTTTGCGGACGATGCGAAACTGTGCAGAGTTATAAAGCAAAAAGAGGATTGTGAAATACTGCAGGAAGACATAAACAAGCTCTAGAAATGGAGTAAAAAATGGGAGATGGAATTCAATGTGGACAAAAGCCATGTCATGGAAATGGTAAAAAGTGAAAGACGACCAGTGGGAATCTATAAGATGGGAGATGGAGTAGAACTAGAAAAAGTAAGAAAGGAAAAGGACTTGGGAGTGACGATGGAAGAAAACAGTCAACCGGTAAGCCATATTGATAGAATTTTCAGAGACATATAATTTGCTAAGGAATATTGGATTAGCATTTCACTACATGGACAAAGAAATGATGAAGAAATTGATAAGTACTATAATAAGATCCAGGTTGGAATATGCAGGAGTTGTGTGGATCCCCCATGAAAAGAAACACATAAGGAAATTGGAGAGACTACAAAAAAGGGCTACAAGAATGGTTCCAGAATTTAAAGGGATGACATATGAGGAGAGACTAAAAGCTATGGATCTACCATCCCTGGAACAGAGAAGGGAGAGAGGGGATCTGATACAAGTTTATAAATTGATTAAAGGAATAATGAGAAACTAATCCTGAGAGAAGAATATGACATTAGAAGATCGCACAGTAAGAAATTGAGGAAGGGAAGATGTCTGAGAGATGTTAAAAAAATTTAGTTTCCCGCAAAGATGTGTTGAGACTTGGAACAGTTTGAGTGAGGAAGTGGTGTCAGCAACGAGTGTGCATAGTTTTAAAGAAAAGTTGGGTAAGTGTAGATATGGAGACGGGGCCACACGAGCATAAAGCCCAGGCCCTGTAGAACTAAAACTAGGTAAAATACACACACACAGTGTAGTGGTTAACACACTCGGGTCACAACCGAGAAGGCCTGGGTTCGAGTCCTGGGCACGACGAGGCAAATGGGCAAGCATCTTAATGTGTAGCTCCTGTTCACCTAGCACTTAGCAACAAGAAGGTAGGGGATGTAAATCGAGGGGTTATGGTCTCTCTTTCCCGGTGTGTAGAATGTCTCAGTCCTGCCGAAAGATCGGTCTACGAGCTCTGAGCTCGCTCGGTAATGGAAAAGTCTGGCTGGGTGACCAGCAGAAGACCGTGGTGAATTATACGACACGAAGAAGGGCATAATTATCAATGGGTTAAACTAAAAGGAACCTGTAAAAATTCAAGTAGGAAAAAGAACAAAAAATGGTAGCAGAATATGTGGTAAGAAGTGTTCAGAGAGGTGAGGTAGTGGGTGAGCGAAATTGAGAAAGTGCACAGACTAAGAAAATTACAGAGGGAGGAAGACCACTGAAAGTCAAGTTTAGAGCACAATCTACAGCATCAGAGATAATATAGCATGCGTGGAGGTTGGGCAAGACAGTACGGTTCAAGAAAATTTGGATAAAACGGGACATGAATAAGGAGAGAAATCAAATAAACGATCTTATAAGAGAGACAAAGGAAAAATATAATGAGAACAGATCGTTGGTAGAGAAGTTCTTCTTGAGGGTCAAAGACGAGAGGATGAGGAAGTGGTACTTGACAAGCAAAGAATAAGAGGAGTAAGTAATGTAAGTAGAAACAGTAAAATGGTCAACAGTATATACAAACATAAATGGTATAATATCATCGTTACAGGAAGTTAATAATTACATTAAGGTAAAACAGCCAGACTTCATGGGCATAACAGAAACTAAACTAAATGAGCCAGCAGAAAATGTAAAATTGTAATTTTTGGTTAAGATCTAGGAATAGTAAGAAAGAAGGAGTGATGTTACTGAGGAAAAGGTATGTGGCAGAAGTAATCAAACTTAAGATAAAATTAAAGGAAAAGGGAAAAGAGATGTTGCAGTAACATATGTAACACCAAAAATTATTGCTTGGAATCAAGAGGGATGTTGATAAATACGGGAAATTCTTAAAAAAAAAAAAAAAAAAAATGTTGCAAGAAAGCAAGAATATAATACTTATGGGTGACTTCAACTGCAAAAAAGGTATGCTGGGAAAAGAGTCGTGGGGATATACACTACTAAACTTAATAATGATTAACACTGACACAGTGGATTAGGGAAACTACATAAGTTGCACGAAATGAGGAGGCATTGAAAGTCGACCCAGGAATACTTCGCAGAAGCTGAGTGGAATCAACTATATACAGCAAATAAAGTAGGGGAAGGTCGGGTAAGACGGACCACTTAACAGAATATTGAGTCTAGAAACCACATTTATTTGAGTTTTGGTAGTTTGTGGGTTTGTGGCGGTGCTTTGGGATGTTATCCTCGAAGTCCTCACCCGGATCACGGTTTTCAAAGGAAAACAATGAAGCACAAAAATTTTCAAAATAATGATTTTTACTGGGCCCAAAATAAAATGATGGGGGTAAGACGGACCCCCAGGGTACCATCTTACCCCGCAAACTGAACATGAAGAAACAAATCCTTATTGGCATAAAGCACAAAATAATGAAAAACTCTTCCTCGTCATCATTGTATCCTTTCACATTGCCCATGAGCCAAATTTATTGATACAAATCAAACGAACAAACAAACAAAAAAACAAAATAGAAAAAACTCTCCCTCATCATCATCTCTCCCTGCACAACTTAATGACATAAATCACACACAAATACCTCTTCCTCAGCACACTGCTCATGAGCCCAGCTTTTGCAATTAGCACAACAAACCCACTCTTCCCCTCTCATGGGGTCCATCTTAACCCATTGGTAAATATTCAAATGTCGAGACGTTTACCAAAGTATGTATGTTTACTATGGCAATTTATGGCATCTATATATCATGTATACACTCATGGCCATGTATAACATAAATACTAAATCATTATAATAACTATTTCAATATAAAACAAGCAGTGCCTTACCTTGTGCGTATAACATCCGCACTGCATAAAATGACAATTTCTTTCCTTGTGAAGCGCAGTAATGTCATCATTGTTGAGCGACGTGAAGGATATCTAGGAGTCAAATTTTGAAACTTGCCCTTTATGCTTCTGTCTTACCCCATGGGTCCGTCTTACCCCATCTTCCCCTACAAGGGAAGCGGAATGTATTTATGAATATTTATAATGAAGGGATTAAAAGATATGTTCCCAAAACCGGAATCAGTGAGGCGGAGAGAAAGGAAGATTGGTATAGCATAAGATGAAAATTAGCAAAAGTGAAAAAGGAAGCAGCATGGAATAGATGGAGAAAAAGAGGAGGAATATGATTGATAATTGGGAAGAATTTAAGGTCGTAAGAAATTAATATGTACAAACACTAAGAGAGGAACAAACGAACAATGAGAAAGATACAATTGACAAATGCAAAATTGAGCCTCGTATAAGTATATTAATGAGGGAAAAAAAACGCAAACAATAGATAGATTAAAAGTTGATAATGTCATATATGAGGATGCAAAATCACAGGCAGAAATAATGAATATAAGTGCTACTGTTACCGCCGCAGGAGGCGGTAGATGATGATGATGATGATGATGATCAGGATAATGAGACCCTCACGTCGACGCAATTGGTATATTTGGTCGAAACCTAGAAACGAACATTCACCTTAACATCGGTAATTTCAGTAAATAGCAATACTCACGCCCCTCCAGTGAAATGAGCAAGAGAGAGAAGAGCCCTTCACTTGATGAAGGTCGAACTCATCTCTCTCTTGCTCTTCACCATCCGAAGATGAGCATCATAATAATAGCAAAACAACAGTACATCTTTAATACATATATATTACGTAAAGGCACTCGTTCACAGCCTCTGACTGTCCCGAGCACATATCAAATGTGTCACAGATATTATTAATATTCTGAAGTGCACCAATAAGTATCACTAACTTCAAAGCACTTTCACTTACGTGTTACGGGTCTGGGGTGTCCTGGTAAACTTAAGCGGTGGTAAACTTCTCTGCACACGAGACCTTCAACAACACGTCCTCCTCCTTCGGACCTGTGCTGTATTCTCCCGCGGGCCTCACTGTGACACCCAGTCTCCCTACATATGAGGTCATAGGTCACCGATGCTGGCCATTTGTATAAGGCGTCTTTCTTCGCTTAGGCCCTACATCAGCATTTCTTAAACCAAAACATGGCTCTTCTGCTCTCTCTCTCTCTCTCTCTCTCTCTCTCTCTCTCTCTCTCTCTCTCTCTCTGGTGGTAGCGGCAACACTCCCCCTGTCGAGTTTCACTCGAAACTAAGCCCTAATTTTTCATCTCCAACTCCTTCTAGCCAACACAGCTTCGTAACCGGACGAACAAGTGTTGAGCTCTTCGTTTTCACCCTCACCTTGCGAACTTCACCATCTTCACTCGGCATGGCTTCTATAACCAATCCTAACAACCACTTGTTTCGTGGTAGAGACGGTTCAGCAATGATGACCATGTCTCCTCGCTGGAGGTTGTGTCCTGATTTGAATGTTCCTTGCCGTTTCCTCAGGGTGGGGAGGTATTCTCGAGTCCACCTCTTCCAGAATTGGTCTGCCATATACTGAGCGTGTTTCCATCGCCTCCGATACGTGTCTCCCAACGTCGGTTTGTCTTCAGTGGGGAAGCTGTTAGAGTTCATTCTCAAGAGGTGACGAGGCGTTAGTGCTTCAAGATCATTGGGGTCGTTCGATGAAGGGGTGAGTGGTCTACCATTGATGACCGTTTCTACTTCGCAGAGTAGAGTATGAAGACGCTCATCATCCATCAGTTGAGAGCCTACTATCGCCTGCATAACCCTTTTCACGGTGCAGATTTGTCGTTCCACACGCCGCCCATTTGTGAAGCTCTTGGAGGGTTGAATTGCCACTCTATCTGGTTCACCAAGAGTGTCTTTCTAACTTTATCATCCTTACTCCAACTGATGACTGCGTCACGTAGTTCTCGGCATGCGCCGATCATGTTGGTCCCATTGTCCGAACGGATGTGTTTCGGCAGTCCTCTTCGAGCTGCGAATCTCATAAGGGCTGCAATAAATGAGTCAGTACTAAGTGTTGCAAGAACTTCCAGGTGAACGGCCCTGATAGTCAGGCAGACAAAGATGCAGCCCCATCTTTTTACCCGGGCCCTCCCTTGCTTTACCATAAATGGACCGAAACAATCGACTCCAGCGTATGTGAATGCCGGTGCGCCTGACTTCACCTGGACTTCTGGTAAGTCAGCTGGTCGTCCCTTATTAGGCTTCCAATTGTTACGCCGGCAGATTACGCAAGTGCGTAATAGTCGGTCCAGCACTCTACGGCAGTTCGGGATCCAGTAGGTCTCGCGTATTCTAGCGAGCGTGTATTCCCTTCCCAAGTGTCCGGCCTTGTCTTCATGTGTTTCCCTCACTATGAGTTCCGTGATCTTACTTTCTTTGGGTAAGAGGATGGGATTCATTCGATCTTGCTGAAGGGCAGCTCTCCTCAACCGGCCGCCTACCCTGATCAAGCCTTCCGCGTCTAGAAAGGGCTCCAACTGTCTTATCGGGCTCTTCTCAGCTGCTGTCCTCGTTGTAGCGCTTTCAGTTCTTCAGGAAAGTATCTTCGTTGCACACACTTCAGTACTACATACCTCGTTGCTTCCATTTCCTCTGTTGACAGAAATTTCTCTTGTCAGGAGCCTCTTTCCTTGTTGCCCCGCCACGTTATGAACCTCCTCAGCCATGTAGTCCCTTTCAGTAGTCGATACCATGAGGAGTATCTGTTCCACAGTTTGTCTAGGGTTTCTTCCTTCTGGGTAGTGGATGTCATCAAGGTTCCAGTTTCCTTTTTCACCTCTGGGTCATCGCTTGGAACTCCTTCCCTTGTCACGCCTTCCACTGGCCACTGATTTTTGTTGAGCAATAGAAAGGGTGGTCCTTGGGTCCACCTACTACACCCTCCAAGCTCGTCGCCACGCAAACCGCGACTAGTGTCATCTACGGGGTTGAGTTCCGAGCTCACATATCTCCACTGATCTGGATCAGACTCTTCATGTATGACAGCTATGCGATTCGCCACGAATGTATGGAAGCGCCTTTCAGTGTTTCGTATGTATCTCAAGACAGTGGTGCTGTCTGTCCAGAACAATGACTGTGACACGGACAGGTCTAGTTCCTTTCGTAATCGCTCGTCCGCCTTTGTAGCTAATACCGCCGCACACAGTTTTAGTCTAGGTATGGTTAGTTGTTTCAGGGGGGCCAGTTTGGCCTTGCCATACACAAGGGCAACACGGTGTAACCCCATCATGTCTGTGAGTCTCAGATAAGATACAGCACCATATGCTCGCTGAGACGCGTCGCTGAAGTGATGCAGTTGGATATCTGTAGTGGTGCTCTCGATGTCATGTTGGTAACAACGTGGAATCCTTATGTCCTTAAGGTGAGGTAAACCTCTCAACCACCTCCTCCATGCTTCCTTTGACTCGTCGGCTAGGGGGTCGTCCCATCCTGTTCCACGCCTGCATTCTTCTTGAAAGATCATTTTGGCTCTGATGACGCATGGAGCAAGGATGCCGAGTGGATCATAAAGGGAGCTAATCATACTGAGGAGGCCACGTTTTGTCTCTGGTCTGGTCGGGATATGAACCTGTACTGCAAGTTGATCCTTCTCTAAGTCCCACAGGATACCCAAAGCTCTTTCGGTGGGAAGTTTGTCCGTCAGTGGAATTTCCTTCACTGCCGCTGCCCTCTCTGTCAGTGGGATGGTTTGTAGTACTTTGCTGTAGTTGCAGGCCCACTTCGTGAGTCTGAAGCCCCCTTTATGCAATAGGTCTCTCAAGTGGTGTACAACAATTGTCGCCTTGCTCGTGGAGTTCACTGAGAGTAAGAGGTCGTCCACGTAAAAGTTTCGATTTGCCTTCGTGATGGCCTCATGGAGGTCTCGGCCGTGATCTTGGAATGTTCGCTGTAGGGCGTATGCTGCACATGACGGGCTCCAGACTCCTCCAAACAGATGTACTTTCATTCTGTATGTCTCAGGAGGTTCAGACAGTTCTCCGCCTGGCCACCACAGAAATCGAAGGGCGTCTCGGTGTTTTCGTGGTACTAGAACTTGATGGAACATTGCCTCAATGTCCGCCATTATGGCCACTCGATCTTGTCGGAATCTGAGCAAGACGCCCATCAGGTCATTGTTAAGATCTGGCCCTTGCATTACTTGATCATTCAATGAAGTCGACATATATGTCGCTGCACAATCAAATACTATTCTTACCTTTTCCGGTTTCTTGGGGTTTAATACTGGATGATGCGGCAGATACCAGACTGTTCCAGCTGCTGGCAGAGAGTCCAAGTGCGATGCGCGTTCCGCATGTCCCTCGTCCACCAAGCGTTTCATTTCCCCTTTGGTAACGAAGACATAAGGCTGGATCTCTCATCAGGCGTCTTCTGAGTTCTATAAGCCGTCGTTCTGCGAGTTTCAGGTTATTCGGTAGGCCTGGTTCCTTGTATCTGAATGGGATAGGCAGTTGGTAATGCCGATCTACTTGTTGCGCGGTTGATGACCATAATTCTATTACCCTTCGGTCTTCCATCGAGATAGTATCTCCACAATGAAGTGAGAAGTCACTTCCTAGAATGGAACCATACCGAATCGCACTCTGTTGCCTCTGTGCTATCGCTGTCATCCCGGTAGTGCGCACGTTCGTTGCTCCAATAGGCTCCCCATCTTCAAATCTCATAGGGCCATTGACGGTCCAGCCGAGGAGAGTTGCGTTGCAAACGGCTCTCCATCTCCTCCGGCCCTTATTTCTAAAGGCAGTAGGGCTTGTGGTGTGTCTAGACCTATGAGGAGGTCCACTCCCCCTGGTATACAGGTCGGGGGAATGTCTTGAAGGTGAGGCCATCTGACTATGTCTCTATTCTTAGCAATTGAGCCCTTCAGAGAGGACGGCAGCGATGGTACTATGAGTACTTTGCAGAGAAAGATAGAACGGTTCCTCCTTGTTCCGATACCAGTCAGTTTCAAGTTGAGTTCTTCAGTGGTGACTTCCTTTCCTTCATCCATGATGGTTCCAATGGATAGCGTTATCAGTTTTTCCTTGGCATGCAATTGATTGGCCAGATCGCGGGTGCAGTAGGATCTGTCACTGCCCGAATCTAGGAGGGCTCCGGTGATGACGCCTGGTTCTTCGCTCCACTCCTTCGTAACTCTAACTCTGATAATGGGGAGAGCAATCTGTTCCGCGCCATTTAGTCAGATCCCTGTCGGGAGTTCTCCACTTTCAATTCTCCTCTCGTTGATTCCCTTGTTGATTCTCCCCTGACCCAACGGTGAAGATCTTTCTCAGTGTTAGGGGTGGTGTTTTCGGCCTCCCATCTTGCTCTCTTGTAAGTCGTTGCTCGGTAAGCATCACTGGTAGAGGGAGTCGAGGGCGCCGTACCTTTGAGCGGTCTGCGTCGGTCTCCCCTCGTGAGCGGTTCAGTTTCTATGTCATCAATGAGGCTCCTTGTCACTGTTTGCTGGTTACCTGCGGCTTCCCACGGACGCGCCTCGCGTCCGGTGTTACGTGGGGCAGTATGTAGCAGTCTTGAGTGGCGTTGACTGCAGCCACTCATGCCACACTTAACCCTGCGCACACAATTCTTTATCCAGTGTCCTTGTCTAAAACAGGAGAAGCAGCGGCGGTCCTGTCTCATTAGCTTCACGCGCTCCCCCACGTCCATGTTGCGGAACTTCCCGCAGTCACTCGCCTCATGGTTTCCCTGGCATATAAAGCATGATTCACCTTCCATCTCTGTGGAGGTAGCAGTGACGAGTCCTATAGCTCGTTTCGTGAATTGGTTTGGGCGTTCTTGTTGCGCTCGTTGCTGCATTTCTCCTGAGGCCGCTACAGGTAGGCGCTTTTCCGTCCTCCTCACCACTCTCACTATGAAGCCTAACATCCACTCTGCTTCACTTTCAATTTCACCGTTTACTTCTTCCCAATAGTCCATCTCCTTTTCGTAGTCAGTGCTCAGCTCCCCTGTAAACCTGTCCGTGATGATACGCAGTATTTCATAGGCATCAATTTGGTTTAGTGCTCCAAATTGTTTTAAGTTGTTCACACAGGAACTCAGATTATTCCTAAAGGTACGTAATCCTTCGATGTCTTCTAAGCTCAGGTTTGGGCCGTACATGACCTCCCTCACTAAGAACTGAATGTACTTTCGCTGATTTCCATGCCTGTCATTCAGTATCAACCAGGCCTGCTGGTATCCCTCCGTAGGATCTGCATACCGGTTGCACCCATGAAGATCTTGTTTAGCCGAGCCAGAGTATGCTGAGATGAGCAATTCCAATTTCCGCGAATCTGTTATGTTGCCCGACCGAACGTGTTTCTCAAAATTGTCCTTGAATGTCCAATACTCGACGCACGTCCCTTCTTTAAAGGTGGGCACAGGCCTCTGGTTGAACTGCATGATTGTGGTCATTTCTTTCATCCAGTTTCCACTTGTTGATGCCTCCGTTGTGGGCTCCCGAGCTCCCAAGTTGACGCTTCCATTTGGTGCAGTGAGCTCGTTCCTTCTCCCGTCGCCCTCCCCCTGGTTGGGCGTCTGTCCTTGCGTCTCGAACCGGGATGAGTCTCCCCTTTGTGTCAGTGGCGATTCAGACGCCATGGCGTGGCTGACGTTCTGCTTCAGCGACATCTGTGTTGCGTGATCTCTTCCTGTTGCTTCTGGAGCATAGAGCGCAGCTAATTCTCGGTGCACGCCTTGCAGTGTACTCATGAGATGGTCATACATTTCCTTCATTTGGTCACTCCGCTGTTCTGGCCAAATTTGCCTTCGGGAGCTCGTTCTCTCTGCTACACTGGGGCTCGTCTCGTTGCCACTCTACTGCAGGAGGACTGGGTAGTTCCTCACTACTCGGTGGGCTGCTTGCTTCTGCTTTATTCTTTGCCATCTCCGTTAGGACACGACGATGGTGCCTCTCGTGGGCTTAGGTAGTCGATCCTCTCCGTGATACCCTCGTGTGCTTTCGAGTCCGTAGCACACTCTCGTGTGCCTGCTGAGTCCGTAGCACACCCTCGTGTGCCTGCTTAGTCCGTAGCACACCCTCGTGTGCCTGCTGAGTCTGTAGCACACCCTCGTGTGCCTTCTGAGTCTGTAGCACACCCTTGTGCGCCTGCCGAGTCCGTAGCACACCTTCACGCGCCTGCCGAGTCCGAAGCACACCCGCGTGCTTGCCGAGCGCTACACACCCTCGTGTGCTCACCGAACTTGTGCCACGCCCTCACGTGCCTGCGACCAGCACCTTCGTGGCAGTACGCCTCGACACGCGAGCCCACTACAACACAACACGTCTACCACTTCGAGGAGAGAGAGAACTGACGGGGAACGAGAAAGAGAGCTCTAACACTTACCAGTTGAGAGAGAGAGAGACTTACGGCGGGGAATAAGATGGCACCTGGACGGGCACTCACGTCTGGCACGACGTGGCAACCGTCCCTCCTCTCCGGTCCTTTGCTGGGCGACGGCGCTCCGTTGCGGTCGTCCCGCTGGGTCGCCAGCGGTCCCCGCAGCAGGGACACGTACGAGCGCACGCACTTGTCTGGCCGCCGTCCCACGCTCCGCTCTGCCCCGCCCGCCACTCCTGGGGTCAAAGAGAAGGCCAGCCCCGTCGGTCGCGCCTCTGCTGTCCACTCGCTTCTGGTTGCCCCACGTTTCGACTGTTACCGCCGCAGGAGGCGGTAGATGATGATGATGATGATGATCAGGATAATGAGACCCTCACGTCGACGCAATTGGTATATTTGGTCGAAACCTAGAAACAAACATTCACCTTAACATCGGTAATTTCAGTAAATAGCAATACTCACGCCCCTCCAGTGAAATGAGCAAGAGAGAAGAGCCCTTCACTTGATGAAGGTCGAACTCATCTCTCTTGCTCTTCACCATCCGAAGATGAGCATCATAATAATAGCAAAACAACAGTACATCTTTAATACATATATATTACGTAAAGGCACTCGTTCACAGCCTCTGACTGTCCCGAGCACATATCAAATGTGTCACAGATATTATTAATATTCTGAAGTGCACCAATAAGTATCACTAACTTCAAAGCACTTTCACTTACGTGTTACGGGTCTGGGGTGTCCTGGTAAACTTAAGCGGTGGTAAACTTCTCTGCACACGAGACCTTCAACAACACGTCCTCCTCCTTCGGACCTGTGCTGTATTCTCCCCGCGGGCCTCACTGTGACACCCAGTCTCCCTACATATGAGGTCATAGGTCACCGATGCTGGCCATTTGTATAAGGCGTCTTTCTTCGCTTAGGCCCTACATCAGCATTTCTTAAACCAAAACATGGCTCTTCTGCTCTCTTCCTCTCTCTCTCTCTCTCTCTCTCTCTCTCTGGTGGTAGCGGCAACAGCTACCAATCGGTATTCACCAAAGAAAACAAGTTTGAAGGGACACAAACAGGTCACAGGGACAAGGAAATGAGAAAGATCCATGTAGAAGTCGGGGAAATCAGGAAGATTATGAAAACCTTGTGTGTGAATAAGGCTCAAGGACCGGATGGAGTGTCAAACTGGATATTGAGGGAATTTCATTACCAGCTGGCAAATATACTACATAATATCATAGTGTGTTCTTTTAAAGAA
Organism: Portunus trituberculatus; assembly: GCF_017591435.1. Lineage (NCBI taxonomy): Eukaryota > Metazoa > Arthropoda > Malacostraca > Decapoda > Portunidae > Portunus > Portunus trituberculatus. The sequence goes on from NC_059291.1 coordinate 20,594,597, forward strand.
GGAAAAATCCCTCTAGACCAGAAAAGGGCAAACATTGTACCAATTTTTAAAGGAAGTAACAAAGAAGAACCATTGAACTACAGACCAGTGTCCTTAACAAGCGTGGCTGCAAAAATAGCTGAAGTAATAGTCAAGGACAGATGGATGCAACAACTAGAAGGGTCACATACAATAACTGGAAGACAATTTGGGTTCAGAAGTGGAGGATCTTGTGTCACAAACCTATTGACCTTTTACACTAGAACAATAGATAAAATTCAGGAGATGACGGATGGGCAGACTGTGTCTACCTGGATCTAAAAAAAAGCTTTTGATAAAATACATCAAAGATTACTATGGAAAATTAGAAATATAGGTGTTTTACAGGGAAAAGTATTGGATTGGATAACAGACTTCTTAAAGGACAGAGATAAAAGGTGAAGAATCAAAATGGTGCAGAGATATAAGTGAAGTTCCACAGGGAACGGTTCTGGCCCCTGTAATGTTCTTAGTGTATATCAATGATGTGGTTGATGAGGTGAACAGTTATATAAGCTTATCTGCAGATGACGCAAAGTTACTGAAAAGAGTGGAAAATGACATGGATTGTGAAATGCTACAGAAAGACTTGAATAAGATACATGAGTGGAACAAGAAATGGGAAATGAATTTAAAGCAAAAAAGTGTAAAGTGATGGAACTACGGAAAAGCAAAAGAAGGCAGAAGAGATCTTACACTATGGGAGGGGCAGAAATTCAGAAAACGAGAGAAAAACCTGGGTAGGCTATTACAATAAATGGCAATTTATCACCGGAAAAACACGTCAACAATATAGTTGGGGAAACATATGAGTTACTAAGAAAAATGAAATGAGCATTTTTTTTTTTCATTCAAGAGGGAGACCTGCCAAGGGCAACAAAACATTAAAAAAAAAAAAAAGGCCCCCTGAAACTGCAGGTTCCCTAAAAGATTTTAAAGGAATTAGCTAAAAAATATGGACAAATGTCTTAACACCTTCCTCTTAAAAGAAGTCAAGTCGAAGGAAGATGGAAATACAGAAGCAGGCAGGGAGTTCCAGAGTTTACCAGTGAAAGGTATAAATGATTGAGAGTACTGGTTAACTCTTGCATTAGAGAGTTGGATAGAATAGGGATGAGAGGAAGAAGAAAGCCATGTGCAGCGAGGCCGCAGGAGGAGGGGAGGCATGCAGTTAGCAAGATCAGTAGAGCAGTTAGCATGAAAATAGAGATAAAAGATAGAAAGAGCTGCAACATTTCGGCGGTGAGAAAGAAGTTGAAGACAGTCAGTCAGAGGAGGGGAGTTGACGAGAAGAAAAGTTTTTGATTCCACTCTACCTAATAAAACTGTATGTGTGGAACTCCCTCAAACATGCGAAGAGTACTCCATGTAAGGACGGATAAGGCCCTTGTACAGTGTTAACAGTTGGAGGGACGAGAAAAACTGGTGGAGACGCCTCAGAACGCCTAACTTCATACAAGCTGTTCTAATAAGAGATGAGATGTGAAGTTTCCAGTTAAGATTATGAGTAAAGGACAGACCGAGGATATTCAGTGTGGAAGAGGGGGAGAGTTGAGTGTCATTGAAAAAGAGCGAATAGTTGTCTAGAAGGTTGTCTCGAGTTGATAGATGGAGGAATTGAGTTTTTGAGGCATTGAACACTATTTTTTTTTTTCTGCCCCAATCAGAAATCTTAGATAGAGTAGAAGTCAGGCTTTCTGTGGCGTCCCTGCGTGATCTATTGACTTCCTGAACGGTTGGTCGTCTCTGAAAGGACGTGAAAAGATGTAGGGTGGCATCATCAGCGTAGGAGCAGATAGGACAAGAAGTTTGGTTAATAAGGTCATTAATGAATAATAGAAAGAGAGTAGGTGATAGGACAGAATCCTGATGAACACCACTGTTTATAGATTTAGAACAGTGGCCGTCTACCACAGCAGCAATAGAACGGTCAAAGAGGAAACTTCACATGAAGTTGCAGAGGATAGAAACTGTAGGAGGCCAGTTCTGAGATCAAAACTTTGTGCTAGACTCTATCAAAAGCTTTTGACATGTCTAATACAACAGCAATGGTTTCACCGAAATCTCTAAAGGAGGATGACCAAGACTTAATAAGGAAAGCCAGATCACCAGTAGAGCGATCTTGACAGAAGCCATACTGGTGATCAGACAGAAGATTGTGAAGTGACAGAGGTTTGAGAATCTTCCTATTGAAGATAGATTAAAAAAACTTTAGATAAGCAAGAAATTAATGCTATAGGACGGTAGTTTGAAGAGTTAGAACGGTCACCCATTTTAGGAACAGGCTGAATGTAAGCAAACTTCCAGCAAGAAGGAAAAAATAGAAGTCGATAGGCATAGTTGAAAGAGTTTGGCCAGGCAAGGTGCAAGCACAGAAGCACAGTTTTTAAGAACAATAGAAGGGACCCCATCAGGTCCATAAGCCTTCAAAGGTTTAGGCCAGCAAGGGCATGGAAAAAATCATTACGAATAATTTTGATTGAAGACATGAAATAGCCAGAAGGAGGAGGAAAGGGAGGGACAAGCCCAGAATCATTCAAAGTGGAGTTATTAGCAAAGGTTTGAGAGAAGAGTACAGCTTTAGAGACAGAAGAGATGGCAGTGATGAAATAAAGGAGGGAAAGATGAAGAAGTAAAGTTACTGGAGATGTTTTTGGCCAGATATCAGAAGGATTAGAGGTGAGAAAGAGATCAAGAATGTTGGGTGTGTCTCCAAGACAGTCAGGAATGAAACGAGGTGATGAACGAGGTGATGAAAAAATTAGTAGAATACATGATTCGACCTAAACTAGAATATGCTGCACTTATAGGGTCACTACATAATAAAAAAGATATAAGGAAGATAGAAAGGATTAAAAGAGCTGCAACCAAAATAGTTCCAAGTTTGAGAGACCTAACCTATGAGGGCAGAAATATAAAGTGCATGAAATTCAGGAGATGGAAGGCTCAAGTACCTTTTGTGGGCAACCTCTCTATGATGTATAGCATGAGAACATGCTGTGATAAACCAAGGTTTAAAAGGTTTAGGTTGAGAAAAAGAATAAGGAATGTATGCCTCCATGCCAGACACTATCACCTCCGTTATACGTGCAGTAGAAAGAGATGGGTTTCTGACACGGAAACAGTAATCATTCCAGGAAAAATCAGCATAATACCTCCTCAGGTCTCCCCATCTGGCAAAAGCTAAACGCCAGAGGCACCTCCGCTTTGGGGGATCCTGAGGAGGGATTGGAAAAACAGGACAAGATACAAAAATGAGATTGTGATCGGAGAAGACCAATGGAGATGATAGGGTGACACCATAAGCAGAAAGATTAGAGATGAGGAAGAGATCAAGAATGTTGGGCGTGTCTCCAAGACGGTCAGGAATACGAGTAGGGTGTTGGACCAGTTACGCTAGGTCATGGAGGATAGCAAAGTTGAAGGCTAGTTCACCAGGGTGGTGAGTGAAGAAAGAAGAAAGCCAAAGCTGGTGGTGAACATTGAAATCTCCAAGGATGGAGATCTTTGCGAAAGGGTAGAGGGACAGAATGTGCTCCACTTTGAAAGTTAAATAGTCTAAGAATTTACTATAGTCAGAGGAGTTAAGAAAGAGATAGACTGTACAGATGAATTTAGTTAGAGAATGACCATTGAGTCTAAGCCAGATGGTGGAAGACTTGGAAGATTCGAGAGCGTGGGCATGAGAGCAAGTTAAGTCGTTGCGCACATATACGCAACATCCAGCTTTGGAGCGAAAATGAGGATAAAGAAAGTAGGAGTTAACAGAAAAGGAGCTACTGCCAGTTGCCTCAGACAGCTGTGTTTCGGTGAGGAAAAGAAGATGAGGTTTAGTAGAGGAGAGGTGGTGTTCTACAGATTGAAAATTAGATCTAAAGACCGTGAATGTTGCAGAAGTTAATGTAGAAAAAAGTTGAGGGAGGTGTCAAGACATTTGGGGTCGATCTCAAGAAAGGAGTCCGAACTGGGGACATTTCTGGTCCCCTCCCCAGAATGGGACTCCGAGGCTGGGTTTGGAGTGAAGGATGTATGTGTGGTAAGTGCATGAGGCTTTGTGTGAAGAAGGAGAATTTTCTTTAGAGGGCAGACTGTGACTGCCCCCTTGGGTTGTGAGACACAAAAGGAAACGTTCATCGAGATCACAACTAGCTTTAATGGAAGGTTCACTCACTTGTTCAGTCTTATCTTTAGGTGTTAGACTAGAGTATGCACACTGTGCTTGCGTCTGAAAACAGAAATAACATACAAGCTTACAGATGCAGTTGGTCATTAACAGCAGCAATGGATTTAGGTATACTCTATACATTGCTGCTGTTAACAATATGATTGTTCCTTGCCAAACATATTGTTATCATTATTATTTATTTATTTATTTATATTTATCTATTTTTTTAGTGTAATAAATTTGAATTTATTGTTATACCAGACGCGCGCGCGCGCGCGCGCGTGTGTGTAATAATAATAATAATGATAATAATAATAATGATAATAATAATAATAATAATAATAATAATAATAATACGGTTTATTAGTAATTGCAGTGCATACAATACTGAAAATATACATGTGTGTGTGTGTGTGTGTGTGTGTGTGTGTGTGTTCACTTAGTTATATTGTACAGGGGTCGAGCGGGGCTCATAGTGTCCTGTCTCCATATCTGCATTTATCTATTTTTTTTCTTTAAAGCTAAGCACATTGTGTGCAACAACAACTTCATCATTCAAAGCATTCCACTTTTTCACCATTCTATGTGGAAAACTGTATTTTCCAATATCCTTCATACACTGCCTCTTACTGATCTTCTTTGCATGTCCTCTTGTTCTTCCAGCTTCTGTCACCAGCACCAGGTCTTGCTTGTCTATCTTTTCAATGCCATTAACCATTTTATACATTGTTATTATGTGTGTGTGTGTGTGTGTGTGTGTGTGAGAGAGAGAGAGAGAGAGAGAGAGAGAGAGAGAGAGAGAGAGAGAGAGAGAGAGAGAGAGAGACAGAGAGAGAGACACTTCCTCACACACAGGGTTCGATTACTGCCGTGTCGCCAACGAGAGACTGGTTACTGGAGGAGGATACGCAACTCCAGTCTAGTCTTCTCGAGAGTCTTCTTCTTCTCGGCATAAATCATTCACCAGTACTCCTACTATGCAATCTTTTCAGATTTAATATATTTACATTATTAAAGAATATAAAACTGAGTTTGTTCACCCATATGATGGGAGAATTAAGGTAATATAGGATACCATTGGGGAGAATGTTTGGATAGCACTGTGTATTACCTGAGTTGTATCCTTGGCTGGATTGGCTATACTCCTTTCCCTCAGTAATTCATGCAGGCTTCATGTCGCATGTTCATTTTATTTGTGTACCTGTATGCTGACTACGCTATTGTCTTCAGTTTTTTTTTTCTTTTCTATTTTTATTTATATATTTCAAGATTCATTTTAAGGAATGAAGTGATTCAGAATGTCTTGAGAACATAAGAACATACGAAACTGAGGGAAGCTGTAAAATACCGCCAGGCCTACATGTGACAGTCCATGCGTGAACAAACCTACCTAATTCCACCTATCATCCTCATCCATAAATTTGTCTTTTTGTTTTTTAAAGCTCCTTATTGACTCAACTCTAACAGTATGATTAACGAGTTCCATAATTCCATTCATCAACCATTCTGTTAGAGAACCACGCAGTTTCTTCCCATTTATTTCTTAAATCTAAATCAATGAAGCTTAAACCCATTTTTTCTGGTTCTGTCCTGGCTACTGATCGTAAAAACTTTTCTCCTGTCCCCTTTGTTAAGACCCTTAAAGCGGGTTCACACGTATCAATATGCGACTGAAATTGCAAGTCGCTGGAAGTATCGACAGTGCCATTTTAGTCGGAACACGTTCACACGTTGCGACTGGGAAGTATCGGTTGGTTGGCGGTAAGCGAATGTAAACATGCTCAACAAGATGTCTTCCGAAGCGGTAGCTGGCTATTTACAGTTCTTTTAATTGGCGTACCGAAAGCTTCAATTAAATCATTACAAGTATTTACTACTCATCTCCAACAACACCCTGCATAAAAGGAAACAGTTGTTGGAGAGTGGCAGCTATATCTCACTGAACGTCGATTTGCGTAACTTTTTTTTTTTTTTTTTTTGCCGTAAAACTAATTCTTAGGGTTCCAGAGTGCTCTTTCCGAAATCTTCTCTTCATCTGGACAGCACATTTTCAAACCTTTCTCCGTGACGTCACAACGTAAACAAAGTCGCAAATCGACTGAACAAGACCAACATGTCGGTCTTGTTTTGCGACTGGTTTCTCCAGTCGCTAGGTACCGATATTCAATCGAAAACTCTACCGACTTGCAATTTCAGTCACATGTCGACAAGTATGAATCCCCCTTTATACCACTTTAATACTTATATCAAGTCCCCTCGTAACCTACATCTCTGTAGTCTAAGAATGCAAATTTAGTATCTTCAGTCTCGCTACGTATAGGGAATATCTGTCATCCCCTGTATCTTTTTAGACATTCCCTTTTGCACTGATTCGAATAAACCTGTATCCTTCTTATAATGTGGGAACCAGCAGAACTGCACAGCATAATCTAGATGAAGTCTAACCAGCGTCAAATATAACTTTAATGTTATCTCGGGACTTCTGCTTTTTACACTCCTAAAAATTCATCCTAATATTCTATTTGCCTTATTTCTAGCCTCTATGGATTGTTTTCTTAGACCAAGTTCCGAGATTTTCTTTTATGTAAGAAGGAAAAGCTGGTCAAGCACAATATAAAGAATACAATAAAAGGCCTTCTCAGATGCCAGTCTCCGTGTAGGCCCGAGAGAGAGTTTGTAAAAAGGAAGGAATAAATGTCTTGGAACACTCTTAAATGAGGTCAAATCAAGTTAACTATGTATAACTCCTAAATCTTTTCATATTCTGAACCTACCAAGGCCTCGTTTATCGTACCTATTGTGTGGATTTCCTCTACCTACGCTAATTTATCAAGTACTTTGTATTTGTTAATGATAAACTGCATTTACCATCTGTCTGTCCATTCGTTCATCCTATCGAAATTTGCCTGCAGAGCAATGGCATCCGAATCTGACCTAATTAATCTACTTATCTTCGTGTCGTCCGCATATTTGCTATTATCATCACTAATTCCACTATTCAAATCATTGACATTCATTAAAAAATAACAATAGCCCTAAAACTGATCTCTTTGTCACCCGACTAATTACTTAATCCCACTCAGACATATCACAACTCTCTGTTGCCTATCGTCCAAGCACGACTTTATCCAGCCTATTAGTTTCTCTTCTATCCCTTGCGCTCTAATCTTTCTCAAGAGCCTCTGATGCGGCACTGTGTCAAACGCTTTACCAAACTCAAGGTATAGAATGTCATAACTATCACCATTATCTGCCGCCTCATAAACTCTATTATAAAAATTCAGCAAGTATGTAAGGCACGGCTTTCCCTTCGTAAACCCCTGTTGAGAGTGGTTCATCAAGTTGTGTTTGTCTAAACTCTAGATGCTTCCTATGTTCTTCGCTATTATTGACTCCATTAGTTTACCTACAATTGAAATTAAGCTGACCGATCTATAATGAGACGTTAGAGTTTTATCTCCTTTCTTGAATATGGGTACAACAATGGCTTGCCTCCACATTATCGCTACCTCACTTGACTCTAGGTTCATTTAATTTTCGGAAGAATGTTTGAACGTTGGTCGAGAACGGTCCCGTAAGCTGCGTATCCATGTTTCCACAGAACCATTTATCGTCGTAACACCTGGAAAGGAGAGGCGAACCTCTCTCTCTCTCTCTCTCTCTCTCTCTCTCTCTCTCTCTCTCTCTCTCTCCTGAGTCGAGTAATAGGTGATTAGTAAGTGAGGATGTAACAAAGCTCATCCATTCGACTGTTCTGTAATAGGACTGTATACATACAAGCTCTACGTGGCCTGCCTGAGAAATTATTTGTCAAAAGGAGTGTGTGACTGAGGGAGCATCCGTGTCCTATTTGGAATTCGTTCCTCGTGGACAAAAAAGAGAAAGATTACTATTGTCTAAGTTGAGAATACAGATCGTTGCCATTGCATGGATAGTGATACAAAATAACAGATAAATCAGTAAACGAAGAGACAACAAAAACAAGTGTTTTATAGTATGAAAATTTAGGTCAGAATACAATGCACGTCCAGTGATGTGATAAAATATAATTACAATTGATTACCCAATAAGAAGGCAAACGAAAATGAATAGCGACAAACAAAATTAGTACGTTATAATATGTATTAAAATAGAAATGGAGATTACTGAAGTTTCAACATGTCCAGTGAAATAAAATTAAATGGTCACTGAGCGAATAACACTGGGAATTAATTGTTGAATAGTAATGCATGGCAAGAAAACGGATTAATACGACATTCCAGCATGTCTATAGTGATAGTATAAGAAAACAAAGACGTAGCAAACTAATAAGCAATTGGAAAATTAAAGAAGACTAAATAAATGGCTGCGACAGAATATAGAATCGGCTGTCACCTCAAGTTTTGTCTTCTCTTCTGAAGTTTCAGCATACCTAGTTATATAATGTAAGTAAAGATATAGATCAATCGGCAAAGGCGGAGTGGAATAAAGATAAGCACATGACATAGAAGCAGAGTCACTTGTAACCTAAAGTTTTTGCTTCATGTACTGCCATCTCTACCAAATACGCTTTCTTGTACACCCCATTCCGTAAAATTCGCTTCTTCTCGTTTAGTTGTCTCCAAAAGGTGAAGCAAGTGGCTGCTGGGTCGCCCGCCGAGCAGGGAGGAGAGAGGAAGATCACCGCTCCGGAGTATTGGGAGGGAGGCTGCAATCGTTAGGTAAAAGTAATCAGGGACTGATTATCCATTTCGTAAGTGGTCACAACATATAATTCTGATATTTTTTTTTTTTGAGTTCGGGGAAAGCAATACAGTATTGCTGGTTTGAGAGATTCTTTAGTTAGGAAAATAACTGTAAAGTATGTGACTAAATGTCTACCACCCCGAGCTTCGACCGTTTATTTGTATACAGTATAGGTAAAATAAACATCTCAAAACTCTCCAAGCGAATAAAAAAAATGTTCTCGGTTTTATTGCTTAGTTTATATTTACGTTTTCTTTAAGTTTGCGTTTTTTTACTATTATTTATCTCTATTAATATACCAGTCAGCTAATCATACAAAACAACAAATACAAAAGTGATGTGCCTATAGTACATTTTTGTAGGCCAGCGTAGCTTCGTAGGCCAAGGCACCGTGCCTTGTCTGCCTGATGGGTAATCTGGTTCTAAAAGAATAATCTGTAAACTTTGCGTGATTCTCTTTGAATTATTAGTAATCAGTCGTTTCCACGAAGAAGGTTCTTGCTAGAAAACACGACGAACATTTCCAGTGTTGAAGTCCTCTTACTTTACCGCCTTTCACAACACAGTATTATGTTGTTGAGATGAAGACAAATGTGAGTATTGAGTGGTAAGAAAACACAAGTTGAGACAAGAAAATAAAGTACCTTGTCTCAACTTGTGTTTTCCTACCACTCAATACTCACAGTATTATGTACCTACATTAGTTAGTGCAGAACGTTTAATTCCTTCTTCTACTCATTTCTTTAATCTTGACAAGGAAAGCTTTGTTCACACATGAATGCTTCTGCAGGTTGATGAAGGGAGCATGACAACCCTTCATTCATAAAACACGCTCTGGAACTAAGAGAAAAAGTCGCCTCATACGTTAATCTTATTTCCTTTCTTGCATTCTGACCTCGAGAATTGCAGACAGTTTACTTAATTCTTAGAATTACACCATTATATATATATATATATATATATATATATATATATATATATATATATATATATATATATATATATATATATATATATATATATATATATATATATATATATATATATATATATATATATATATATATATATTGCTCCGTAACCGTGGAAGAGGGTGGCAGCATCAGAGTAATCCTTATGGCCACCCTAACCCAAGTTTCCTCTGCTGGCCTTCATAGCGACCTGTCCTTGCCGTCTATCCGTTCTCCGCGGCGATCTGATGGCGTGAAGGGCAGCGGCGTAACTATCTTGTGGTTCGTTCCTTTGCAGGGGGCTGTGCAGGGTGATGTAGCGCCGTTTAGAGTCGCCAATCTACCTCTGGTCCTTGATGTGGTCACCAATCTGGCTTTTAATTTTATCTTATTCTTCTTTTTTTAGGCCAAATGCAGCATTGCAAACCACAAATTTAGATCTGCAGCGGTATTAAC
>NC_059291.1:20612410-20687410 GCF_017591435.1 Portunus trituberculatus
AGATGTGAGGTTATTACGAACCCGGTACAATATGCCACATATTCTTGATAATTTTACTTGTACAGAGTTTATTTTATTTAGCAGCTTTAAATTATCATCTATAATGATAATTTAACACACACAATGTAACACACACACACACTACCATGTGTGTGTGTGTGTTTCACTTTTGATCTGCTGCAGTCTCTGACGAGACAGCCAGACGTTACCCTACGGAACGAGCTCAGAGCTCATTATTTCCGATCTTCGGATAGGCCTGAGACCAGGCACACACCACACACCAGGACAACAAGGTCACAACTCCTCGATGTACATCCCGTACCTACTCACTGCTAGGTGAACAGGGACTACACGTGAAAGGAGACACACCCAAATATCTCCACCCGGGCGGGGAATCGAACCCCGGTCCTCTGGCTTGTGAAGCCAGCGCTCTAACCACTGAGCTACCGTGTGTGTGTGTATTTACCTAGTTGTATTTACCTAGTTGTAGTTTTACAGGGCCTGGGCTTTATGCTCGTGTGGTCCCGTCTCCATATCTACACTTATCCAATTTTTCTTTAAAACTATGTACACTCTTTGCTGATACCACTTCCTCACTCAAACTGTTCCAAGTCTCAACACATCTTTGCGGGAAACTAAATTTTTAACATCTCTCAGACATCGTCCTTCCTTAGTTTCTTACTATGCGATCTTGTGCTTCTAAAGTCATATTCTTCTCTCAGGATCAGTTTCTCATTATCCACTTCATCCATTCCGTTAATCAATTTATAAACTTGTATCAGATCCCTCTCTCTTCTCTGCTCCAAGGTTGGTAGATCCATTGCCTTTAGTCTCTCCTCATATGCCATCCCTTTAAATTCTGGAACCATTCTTGTAGCCATTTTTGTAGTCTCTAATTTTCTTATGTGTTTCTTTTTATGGGGAGTTCACACAACTCCTGCATATTCCAATCTAGGTCTTATTTTAGTACTTATCAATTTCTTCATCATTTCCTTGTCCATATAGTGAAATGCTACTCCAATATTCCTTAGCAAATTATACGTCTCTCTGAAAATTCTATCAATATGGTGTGTGTGTGTGTGTGTGTGTGTGTGTGTGTGTGTGTGTGTGTGTGTGTGTGTAATTCACCACCACGGTCGTCTGCTGGTCACCCAGCCAGTCTTCCCCATTACGGAGCGAGCTCAAAGCTCATAGACCGATCATCGGGTAGGACTGAGACCACAACACACTCCACACACCGGGAAAGCGAGGCCACAACCCCTCGAGTTACATCCCGTACCTATTTACTGCTAGGTGAACAGGGGCCACACATTAAGAGGCTTGCCCATTTGCCTCGCCGCCTTCGGGACTCGAACCCGGACCCTCTCGATTGTGAGTCGATCGTGCTAACCACTACACTACGCGGTGTGTGTGTAAATCACCTCGGTTGTCTGCTGGTCACCCAGCCAGTCTTCCCCATTACGGAGCGAGCTCAGAGCTCTTAGACCGATCTTCGGGTAGGTCTGAGACCACATCAACATACAACACACACCGGGAAAGCAAGGCCACAACCCCTCGAGTTACATCCCGTACCTATTTACTGCTCGGTGTGTGTGTGTGTGTGTGTGTGTGTGTGTGTGTGTGTGTGTGTGTGTGTGTGTGTGTGTGTGTGTGTGTGTGTGTGTATTTACCTAGTTGTATTTACCTAGTTGTAGTTTTAGAGGGCCTGGACTTTATGCTCGTGTGGCCCCGTCTCCATATCTACACTTATCCAATTTTTCTTTAAAACTATGCACACTCTTTGCTGACACCACTTCCTCACTCAAACTGTTCCAAGTCTCAACACATCTTTGCGGGAAACTAAATTTTTTAACATCTCTCAGACATCTTCCTTCCTCAGTTTCTTACTATGCGATCTTGTGCTTCTAATGTCATATTCTTCTCTCAGGATTAGTTTCTCATTATCCACTTGATCCATTCCGTTAATCAATTTATAAACTTGTATCAGATCCCCTCTCTCTCTTCTCTGTTCCAGGGTTGGTAGATCCATAGCTTTTAGTCTCTCCTCATATGTCACCCCTTTATATTCTGGAACCATTCTTGTAGCCATTTTTTGTAGTCTCGAATTTTCTTATGTGTTTCTTTTATGGGGTCCACACAACTCCTGCATATTCCAATATAAGTCTTATTTTAGTACTTATCAATTTCTTCATCATTTCTTTGTCCATATAGTGAAATGCTAATCCAATATTCCTTAGCAAATTATACGTCTCTCTGAAAATTCTATCAATATGGCTTACCGGTTGATTGTTTTCTTCCATTGTCACTCCCAAGTCCTTTTCCTTTTTTACTTTTTCTAGTTCTACTCCATCTCCCATCTTATAGATTCCCACTGGTCGTCTTTCACATTTTACCATTTCCATGACATGGCTTTTGTCCACATTGAATTCCATCTCCCATTTTTTACTCCATTTCCAGATCTTGTTTAAGTCTTCCTGTAGTATTTCACAATCCTCTTTTGTTTAATGACTCTGCACAGTTTCGCATCGTCCGCAAACAGATTTATGTAGCTGTTCACTCCCTCTGGCATGTCGTTTATATATACAAGAAAAGTATTGGCGCCAATACTGATCCCTGTGGCACTCCGCTGTCTACTGTTCTCCACTTGGACTTCATATCTTTAACTATCGTCCTTAATTCTCTCCCCCTCAAGTAATTTTTCATCCATCTCAATGTGCTTCCTTTTAAGCCACCCTTCTCCTCTAACTTCCATAGTAATCTTGCATGTGGCACTTTATCAAACGCCTTTTTTTATTAAAATCTAAATAAATACAGTCAACCCATCCCTCTCTCTCTTGTACTTTATCAACTATTCTAGAATAGAAACTCAATAAATTTGTTACACATGACCGACCTTTTCTAAAACCAAATTGGCTATTTGATAATAATTTGTTGTGTTCAAGAAACTCAATCCATTACTTTTTCACACATCTTACATATTACACTAGTTAGTGATACTGGTCTGTAATTTAAAGGTTCTTCCTTCCTTCCGCTCTTATATATGTGAACCACCTCAGCTCTTTTCCACTCCGCTGGCACTGTTCCCTTTTCTATTGAGCATTTTATGATGTTGTATATAGGACTTGCTAGTTCTTCCCTACATTCTTTCAGTATTCTGCCTGAGAGTTCATCTGGTCCCATTGCCTTTTCCTCATCTAATTCCGCCATCAACTATTTTATTTCAAGCTTGGTTACTTTAATCTCTTTCATATAGACAGTCTCTCTATTACCCTGTGGTCTTTTAAATTTGGATTCCTTAGTGAAGACCTCATGAAATTTACTATTTAACAGTTCTGCCATACTTTTTGAGTCTTCCACCATTCCGTTCTCTCCTTTTAACCTTTCTATTGTTTCTTTTTGTCTTATTTTTTCCATTTATGAATCTGTAGAACAATTTTGGTTGTTCCTTACATTTTCGACAATGTCCTTTTCATAGTTCCTTTCTTCTTCCTTTCTCACCTTAGCATATTCATTTCTTGCTGTTTTGAAGTTTTCCTTATTTTCTGGATTTCTGTTTCTTCTCCACCTTTTCCATGCTCCATCTCGTTTCTCCTTTGCCCTAGCACATCTTGCATTAAACCAATCTTTCTTTCCTTCTTCTTTAGGTCTATATTTCGGGACATATTCCTGACCCCAGTTTTGTATATTTCCAAAAATAAGTTATATTTCTCTTGAACCGTTAATGAGTTTTCCATCTCCTCCCAGTTTACGTTTTAAAATAGTTCTTGAGATTCTCAATATCAGCCTTTCTGTAATTTAATCGGTCTCCTTTGTATGATTCATCTCTATCTTCCTTTCCTTCTTCTATATCCATTTCTAATATTACATGGTCACTCTTTCCCAATGGGCACTTGTATCTTATATCATCGTTAATTTGTATATCCCTTGTAAAAACTAGGTCTAATCTTGCCGGCTCATCGTTTCCTCTGAATCTTGTGTTTTCCTTTACTCTTTGGACCATCAAATTATCTATCATTAGGTTCAGGAATCTATCTCCCCAGGCATCTTCCCCCATACCACTTTCATAATTTTCCCAGTCTACCTCCTTACAGTTGAAATCTCCTACCAATATCACTTTTCTCCTTTCTTTAATGATTCTTGTAAGACTCCTTATTGTGTCATCTATCATGTCTTTATATTCTTGGTTAGTCCATGAGTTTGTTTTTGGTGGCACATATGTTCCAATGATTGTTAACTCCTTTTTATTAATATGTATCTTAACATACAGTATTTCTGATTTTCCTTCTCTACTTGATTTTCCACTATCTCCTTCCTTAACTTCATCATGACTCCTCCTCCTTTACCCACTCTGTCTCTCCTCCATATATTATACCTTTTATCTATGTCTATTTTATTGCCTCATTTAACTTTGTTTCCACCAGGCATACAATATCTGGTTCTTCTTTTTTTATGTAATCTCTTAATTCTAATTTACTAGATAAAATCCCATCTATGTTTGTATACATCATTTTAATCTCTTGTTCTTATCATTTTTAGTTAAACTTGCTCCATTTTTTCTCTTCTTCTCTTTTATATACCATTTCCTTATCCTGTCTCCTATAATTCTCCAAAAATGCCTTCTTCTCCTCCTCTGACCTTTCATTATTTTTTCTCTTGCTTCTGCCACCAGTCCGTTGTGTCTCTTCCTTTCCTCCTCGTTTCTATATATATATATATATATATATATATATATATATATATATATATATATATATATATATATATATATCTTTGCAACCTTCTGTTTCTCTGAGTTTTGTTTTTCTACGAGTATATAGTACTTCTTCTGCTGCTGCTTGTGATTTTAGTAATATCTTAATTGGTCTCACTGTTCCTTCTTGATATGGTCCCATTCTATGGATTTCTTCTACTTCCTCTTCTAAGTTCTGTCTATCCTCGTCATTCAGATGTTTTAGTAGGTCTTTTACTGATTTCATTTCGTCTTTTCCTTCTTGGTCTATATTTAACATTTTTTTCTTTCAGTCCAAAAATAATTACACTTTTTTTTCCGCAATTTCTCTTACTAAATTTTCTTTTTCTTCAGGACTCCTATAATTTTGTTTGTCATATTTTCATCTGTTTCTTTTAACTGTTCTTGAAATACTTCCTGAAATGATTCCTTGTCTTTCTTATCTTGGATTCTCCATGCTTGTACTTCTTTTTTAATCACGTCTTGTACTCTTTCTTCTTCTTTGTTAACTAGATCTTTCAGCTTCTCTTTTTCTTTCTCGGCTTTACCGAGTCCTTCTTCCATCAATTTCTTGTAGTTAGCTATTTGCACTTGTACTTCTTCATTTTCGGTTCTTAGCCGTCTGCTGGTCACCCAATCCAGTCGTTTTCCTGGCCTAAGCCTTAAGGAAAGAGCTCAGGCGCTCGTAATGTGTGTGTGTGTGTGTGTGTGTGTGTGTGTAATAATAATAATAATATATAGTAGTAATAATAATAATAATAATAATAATAATAAGAAGAAGAATAATGGTAATAAGATATGGTTTATTAAAATTGCAGTATACACACACTGAAAATGTAATACATATGGGATGGGAGGAGGCTTAAAATTAGTATACTAGCCTAATGGTTTACTGCTCGCACCATAGCGGGGATCGCAGAGGTAGTGTCGATTCGTGCGTGGTGCTTTCAGGGGCATTATGTTGTTCTGGTGTCTTGTGGCACGGACCTAGCAAAGTGCGTCAGGAGGGAGCAGATGGCGTAGGAGAGAGAGAGAGAGAGAGAGAGAGAGAGAGAGAGAGAGAGAGAGAGAGAGAGACCCCGACCGACCGACCGACCGACCGCAGAGTCACTACCACATCTCCCGTGTTTGCTATTAAGAATAACAAAACAAAAAGTTAAGAAGTTAGTGAGGGCTTCCACGGGCACCTTGTGGCGGCATTGTAAACTGTTCCTTTAGTGAAAAAGAGACAGATAAAGTAGAAAAAAAGAAAGTGCATAAATTGGTGTGTGTGTGTGTGTGTGTGTGTGTGTGTGTGTGTGTGTGTGTGTGTGTGTGTGTGTGTGTGTGTGTGTGTGTGTGTGTGTGTGTGTGTGTGTGTGTGTGTGTGAATAATTACATCTTGTCCAATAGGGATGTGTTGGAATGTATCGGTAAGCGCATGTGCCTGTTGCCAAAACTGTCTGCTGGTCGTGTTTCTGCAGTACTCAGGGAGTGGGGAAGGGGAGAGGAAAGTGAAGTCTGGACTATCGCCTCATGAGCAAGACCAAACACGTAACTTTCTTTTAGTTGAAGATGTAGATTGAGTGTCTAAGATGTGTCGGAGGCATTTAAGGGACTGATGGCTTCCTGACCGAAACATTAGTGGATGAGGAGGCTGCTATACCTAGGGGTTGTTATTATTGCTGTTGTTGTTGTCGTCGCTCGCTGCTGCTGTTGTCGCTTGGTGCTGCTGTTGCTAGTGTCTGATAGCTTGATATTTCTCTCTCTAACTCGTCTAAACGACTAAACGTCCGAACACTTAATACGCCATTTTTTTCATATCTTTCCACAGTAAAATAAAGAATGTAAGCTGCAATCGGTGAGAAAAATAAAAATAAAAGTTTTAGCAGTGAATCTCCATGTAGAAGACAATTAGAAGGGTTACCTGAAATGCTGTGTTTCAATTATTCGTAATGGACAATCTTTTGCCCGCGACATTGAATGATTTATTTTGTATTTTATTGATGACGTCAAATGCATCACTGAGCTGAAGGTCGTTGGTGTTCTGATATGAAGAGCGCCACGTCATGGAAAAAATATCATATCTCGATAAATAATTTGAAGTTCTTGAAGGAAGGGAAAAAAAAGAGATAAAAATCGTATCGTTTGAAGGTTTCAGTCTGAAAGTTTGGTCCGTGGAAGTGTTTGAGAAGTGGGGCGAGGAAGAGAAGGCAGCAGGAGGGATGGCTGGCTGAACAGTTTTTAAGCTGTAGCGAGTTCAATTTTGGAAGGACTTGAGGAGTGGGAGGCAAAGTGTGGCTTGTAGTACAATGTGTATTTTCTCCTCAACTTTGACCTTTAACCACCTCGTCGCTTACAAAGAGATGATATAAATAGTGATGTGGCACTGTTTTATGAGTTGTGAGTCACTGTATACGGTCAGCGTTTGTTTTACCAGGAGCTGTTTGTTATCAGCACATTTTGTCGATAAGCTGTCAACGCTTGATTAACGATTCGTACAGAAAGTATGTTGCGTACTGGTGAATCTCTTCCTTCACCTCACCGACACTGAAACAGGACAGTTTTGTGGGTGCACAAAAAGTCTGCCAAAGTGACAGTAATACTGACTTTTGCACGTGGCGAAAAGATACTATAGTCTTCTAAATCTAAACGCGGCTTTCTGGTGGTGCTCTGCCAAGTCTTTTTTTTTTTTTTTACGTAGGGAAGAGGGCCAGCCTAGGGCAAAAAAAGAAGGTTAAAAAAAAGGCCCACTTGAGTGCTGGCTCTCTAAAAAGAACAGTTACCATGAAAATAGCGATAAAAGATAGAAAGGGATGCAACATTTCGGCGGTGAGAAAGAGATTGAAGACAGTTAGTGAGAGGAGGGGAGTTGATGAAACGAAGAGCTTTCGATTCCACCCTATCAAGCAAAGCTGTGTGACTGGAACCCCCCCAAACATGCGAAGAATACTCCATACAGGGATGGATAAGGCCCTTGTACAGAGTAAGCAGTTGGAGGGGCGAGAAAAACTGTCGGAGACACCTCAGAACACCTAACTTCATAGAAGCTGTTTTAGCAAGAGATGAGAAGTGCAGTTTCCAGTTAAGATTATGAGCAAAGGACAGACCGAGGATATTCATTATGGAAGAGGGAGACAGTTGAGTGTCATTGAAGAAGAGGGGATAGTTGTCTGGAAGGTTGTGTCGAGTTGATAGATGGAGGTATTGAGTTTTTGAGGCATTGAAAACTACTAGATTTTCTCTGCCCCAATCGGAAATCTTAGAAAGATCGGAAGTCAGGCGTTCCGTGTCGTTCCCGCGTGATCTGTTGACTTCCTGAAGGGTTGGACGTCTCTGAAAGAACGTGGAAAGATGTAGGGTGGTATCATCAGCGTAGGAGTGGATAGGGCAAGAAGTTTGGTTAAGAAGGTCATTAATGAATAATAGAAAGAGAGTGGGTGACAGGACAGAACCCTGAGGAACACCACTATTAATTGGTTTAGGAGAAGAACAGTAGCCGTCTACCACAGCAGCAATAGAGCGGTCGGAAAGGAAACTTGAGATAAAGTTGCAGAGAGAAGGATAGAAGCCGTAGGAGGGCAGTTTTGAAATCAAAGCTTTATGCCAGACTCTATCAAAAGCTTTTGATATGTCTAACGCTACAGCAAAAGTTTCACCGAAATCTCTAAAAGAGGATGACCAAGACTCAGTAAGGAAAGCCAGAAGTCTACATGAACTAGCAAATTAGAGCTCCTTATACACAAATAAGAGGCTTATAAAATGTTTTAACGAAAATCCAATATCATCAAATATTAAAAGAAAATAATTAAAAGAAATATTAACGTTCCACACTTACGATATGCATATCACAATAACAAATACCGGCAGACCTGTGTGACAGTGGTGTTGTGAAAACGTTGTAATCTTTATCAACGTTCATAATAGTCCTTAATAAGACAAAAATGTGCAACAACTGTATTCCAAATACAATACGAATGAACATTAAAAAAAAAAAAGATTACTCGTATATAAGATAGAATATTTTTGACTTCATTCACGCAGTAACACTCACTACTGTCCAAGACGCGGCCTGCATGCGATACACAGTGGGGGTACAAGGTCACGTGTCACGGTGTTAGATACCCATCACACACACACACACACACACACACACACACACACACACACACACACACACAGTGTGAATATAAGGATGGAAATTTAATATAGGCATGAGGAAGGATTGTCAAGAGAGAGAGAGAGAGAGAGAGAGAGAGAGAGAGAGAGAGAGCGGAGCTAAGGGAGGAAGGGAGAGAGCGATAAAGGAGAGGTGCGTCAGGTCCCACACTTGGCCATTCAAATTCTGGGTGAAACGTGGCAGCAGTGGAAGGCCTATTATTCCCTAAGGAGACCCGCCAAAAAGCTGCGTTTAGTTTTGAAAGATTTTTTTTTTCTATTTTTTTTTTCAGCTGATATGAAAGGATCGGTCAAGGACTAAAGAAAAAAAAAAATCCCCCAAAGTTATACAGATCAACATACAATGACTGACGGAGATGAGATAGATCTTAATGTAGGGCCAGTTTTAAACCTATTTGAACAGTTTTATCAAATCGTGCCACGCACCTTACCGAACACCCCCTCGCCGCCTCACTCGCTGCCTCCCCTGCCCCACTGGATATCTGGCATGCGTCAGCTTCACCTTTGCTGATGCGTAAGGGTTTTGTTTGGCATAGTGGTGGAGGATTCGATAAATGCTATAGTCTTGCTCTGTCTGTAGCTTAAAACAAAACCAATTAGTAGGGTATCTCTCGAGTATCAATGCACATATACGTAATAAATATTTCCATATGTAGGGCGGATGTGTTGGGTCTTTAGTCAGCACAGGAGCCAAGTAATAATAATAAAAAGTGACCTATTTGAAGAGGGCAATATTATACCACCAGAACTTGATTCATACAAGCCAGAATGAATATCAAGCCGCCCCAATCTCGCGCAAATTTCTGCTACCTCGGGCGGATGTTCCTCGTTCTGTATATCATAGGTCAGTATGATACCCACCCCCTTAAGTTCTTGTCAACAGCGGCAATGTTTCTCCTTCCGCTGCCTTACCTTACATCGGAGTTGAAGCATTACAAAGTAGGGATGGGCAGAGTACGGCTTTTCAGGTAATCGCGGGTACGGGTACCCGTCTCAGACTACCCGCGCTACCCGGTTCCACTACCCGGGTAGCTACCCAGTATCCATCCCGCCAGCGCGCGGTGGTCCCGGGGCTCAAGGTGAGTGATTAGTACCAACGAGCTACCCGGGTATAGTCTGACCAGCCTTAATTTACGGTCGTGGGGGGGCGAGCGTCTCTATACAGTGTTGCCACGTTTTCACTACTGTTGTTCTGTTAATCTCTCTCTCTCTCTCTCTCTCTCTCTCTCTCTCTCTCTCTCTCTCTCTCTCTCTCTCTCTCTCTCTCTGCTTACCTTTGATTCTTAAGTTAGTCATTTATAATTGTGTATATATATATATATATATATATATATATATATATATATATATATATATATATATATATATAGAGTGGCACGAGGTCAGTCACGTCGCCACCAGCAATGTGTCAGGGCCACCAGCTGGGTGTGGAAGAGTTACCGCTCGCATGTGAATAATGTTTTTTTTTTTTTTTCACTTAGGTCTTGGCATATACCTACTATTTTGTAAAAATAGAAATTACACATTAGCTTGGCTTACGAATTATGAATGCGATTATGCCTCACCCTTTAAATTACTGTAAAAGCCAGTAAATGTGAGCATTTTATCTTATAATTATAGCAACATCTGGTACTACAAGATGAGGCTATTCGGCCTGGCAAGGCTGGGTTCATCAGTATTGCCGCCACTCACAAGACTTCTATTTTTTTTTTTTACTTTGGATAATATATTATTTCTTTTTTCCATGCTCATTATCTTATATCTGTAACGCTGATATTATTACACACCCTAAACATACGCTAAGTACCATTATAAGTTACTACAGTTGATATCAGCAACACTGTTGAATATGTATGCCATGTTTGTATGGTACTATATAGTTTTTTATGCATATGATGGTTACTGTTGATTCAGCCATCTATATACACAAGTCGAAATTTTATACATTTGAATTGATGGTATTTGCGATGCCTTGTACACCAATAACTTCCATTTCACATCGCATTCTTTGGAAACGTGGCAGAACTGTAGACCTATCCTCGCCCCACCACAGCCATAAATTAAGCCCGGTCAGACTATAGCTGCCTGGTAACCATCAAAACGCTTAGGCCCGGTTCACACCAACGTCTTAACGTCTTCCGTCTCCGTTGTTTTTGTCCGTTTTCCCGTGTTTATGGCGTCACAGAAGTGGCGGATGGGATGGGCTCCGCTATAGTCTTTCCACTCTATGAAGTCCGTTCAGGGCAGGGCACATTCTGGAATTCCCATGAGTGCGACGTTGCCAGTTCGACTCCCAATTATCAGATTAACTGTACCGACCCACCACCCATCTGTTAATCTCTCTCTCTCTCTCTCTCTCTCTCTCTCTCTCTCTCTCTCTCTCTCTCTCTCTCTCTCTCTCTCATCTATTATTATTATTATTATTATTATTATTATTATTATTATTATTATTATTATTATTATTTAGGCAGTGTGGAAAAAAGTCGAAATAAGTAATAATAATAATAAATAATACTCCGGCGCTTTACTGTTTGGTTAATTTCCTCCCAAACTTTCAGAAAACCCCTTTTGTGTGTGTGTGTGTGTGTGTGTGTGTGTGTGTGTGTGTGTGTGTGTGTGTGTGTGTGTGTGTGTGTTTGTGTATATATATATATATATATATATATATATATATATATATATATATATATATATATATATATATATATATATATATATATTTCATTACATTATGTTATGTGTAGGTGATATTTATTTGTTATTTATTTTCGACTTTTTTTCCACACCACCTGTGAGGTAAAAGTCTGGGCGCGTTTTTTTTTTTTTTTCAGAGGTGTCCCCAGTAGGCCTAATCCTCTCTCAGCTGTCTAATCATCATCATCATCATCATCTTCCTCATCAGAACATTCTGTGATGTTAATTACAAAGGACTCTACGAAATTTTCAGCTGCGATGTCTTGTTGGTCATCTTCATCTTGTATTTTTTCAGCATGTCGCACTGCTTCCATCCAATTTTGTGGTGTGATGACACTCAGTGCATCTGCCACGAGATCTTTCAGATTAACCATTTTGAAAGGGTTCTTCTTGGCTACATAAGCCTTCACTTGTGCCCAAATGAGGTCAATCGGGTTATATTAGCAATATGGCGGCAACCTCAAAACGCGATGCCCCGCCTCTTCCCCAATCTTATCGATTACGTTTGTCGTGGTGACATCCACTTTCTTCGCAAGCTCTTGCAGCTGTACTTTGGAAGAGTTTTCTTGGGGCTGGACATTCTTTATCAGCCACTCCAATAAATCAGATTTTCTCCAGGACGTTGCAGGCCTTCTTTCAAGTTTAACGGAATGATAAGAAGCATTATCCATTACGATCACCGAGTTTGGTGATATGTTTGGGAGCAGGTGTTTTCTAAACCACTCCTCAAATAGGGTCGAATTCATTTGCTTGTGATAGTCTCCGTCATTTTTTGCTTGAAATACCAAGTCGGTGTTATTCACAAAGCCATTTTTAGTGCCAGCATGAAGTATGATCAAACGGCTACCTTTTCCAGTTGGCTGTTGTACTCCAGTGGCTTTGGGTGACGTTGTATCAATCCAACAGTTTGAAACTGTAATTTTGGTTCACCCATGTTTCATCTAGGTATACGATGTTCTGGGAGGCCTGCTTAACTTTTTTTATGTATCGCAAGAACGTAGTGCGAGCTGCTGCCACACCACTCCTCTCCATAAGGAATTTGCGGCCATCAACTTTAGCATATTTAAAGCCAATCTCCTTCAAAATCTTATGCAGGGAGGATATGCCGCCACTGAAGGAAACGTTTTAGGTGCAGAGCGTCTCCTCTTCTGTGGAGATAAAAAAAGCTGTTCTTTCTGGTGATGTCCGGCTTCGTATGGAGCAGATTCGCTGGACAGTTTTTTCTGAAACGTTGGTGACTCTTGCAGTCCGAGCAATTACTTTTGAAGGTGGGATAAGGAATCCATTACAAGCTTTCTCTTCAAGGAAAAACTTGTTTACTTAGTACAACATTTCCTTTTCCCTGCTATGCAGTACCTTGGACCGAGAGCGAGTAGTTGTTGCTTCCATCTTGCTTGGTGACCAGGAAGGAAGTGAGCCGTGACGCCTGACCCGCTTGGAATTAGTGAACCTGCTTATCTGTGAGGGCGGACCTCAAGGTAATTAAGATCACTGACGGGGGTGACAGTTGAGTGTGAAAATTTTTTTCTATCCTCTGCATATCTTGTGAATCTTAAGAGCCAAACTTATTTTGATCAGAAGGATAACTTGTAATTTATTCAGATGTAAAAACCCGCCACTAAAACCGCCATGCAAGACAGAAATCCGCCTTGAAAACCGCCAGCCCGCCAGCATCACAGTTTTCCCTCCAGTGAAGATAGAAAACCGCCACATTTGGCGGGAAATCCGCCAACCTGGCAACTCTGGCCTGGCCTGACTCGACCCAGCGGAGAGAGGAAAGGGGACACCACCACCACCAGCAACGTGGCAACATTTGAAAAAAACGCTGCCACATGCCGTAGAATTTATACAAATCGTCGTTATCATCGTAAACATAGACACTAATTGTACCATGTAACTTCCTTTACTATACACGCAATACATAAAATATCACTCTCAAACAGCACATGGATGATAAATAAGAGAGAGACGCATGTATGAAGGTTGATTTGGCACCATGGTTAGTTGTAAACGACCATACCTGCCCCACCCTGAACGGACTTCATAGAGTGGAAAGACTATAGTCCGCTTGTAAACACAGCATGGCGTGGTCAGCGATGCGAAAGGAAGAGGAAGATGTTTTAGCCATTTGGGTACTCATAGCTGCACAAGAAGAGGAAAATCGTCCTAGGACAGAAGGAGAAGGTTGTGGTCACGACGTCTTCTAGAGAGGCCTTTGCGTGGAGAAAAGGCTTTTGAAAAGAGGGCTGACCCAGGTTCATTCTATGCAGCCTATAGAATGACGCCAGACTCCTTCGATGACCTTGTGGGATTTCTCGAGCCTCACCTCGAGAAAGAACACACTAACTGCAGGGAGCCTATCGGCGTAGCAGAGCGCATTGGCAATACACTGAGACAGTGCCTCTTCTTCATTCACAGGCGTTTTCTCCTCATAATTTTAAATTGTCCTTTACAAATTCGCACACATATACGTGTACAACATATTATATATCAATTACAATATTTCTGATTATCATTAATATGTGTTTCACCCAAATTATTATAGCACTTTGATTCTTAGAAAACAGCGGAGGCAACACTGCACAAGGAGAGATGGATTCAAGTTAACTCGTCCGCTAAACGGATTCCGCTGGAACGGAAGCGGAAAGAAGTGACCATTCCCCGGTTCATAGGCAAGCAGAAGCGTATGACGTCACACTTGCCACGGACGACGGAAGGCAGAAGACGTTAAACCTTGGTGTGAACCGGGCCCTTACCCGGCACCCAGCGCACAGTGATCCCGGCTCTCGGGATTAATGTCGAGACGATTACCAAGATAATAAACCAGACACACACACACACACACACACACACACACACACACACACACACACACACACACACACACATATATATATATATATATATATATATATATATATATATATATATATATATATATATATATATATATATATATATATATATATATGGTGGGTTGGATAAATGGAAGGACAGTGGGAGACAGGAAGATGGTAGCTCTGTCTGGCTACCGCCGGCCAGCGTGAACGAAATATTTCTTTCATTATCACCATTTTTCATTAATGATCGTACATCAGTGCACATTTCCGTAGGTAGTCTAGACCCGATTGCTCACCTTATGATATACGGTAATTATTTTCATTGTTATCATCATATTTCATTAATAATAAGACTTCGGTACTCATTATGTACTCCAAGACAAGACAAGACTGCTTACCGGTGAGCAATACCCGACATTATGTTTTACCCGGGTACCCGTCTTGATACTCACTACGCAGTACAGCATGAACGATATATTTGTAATCATTATCTCCATATTTCATTAATGATCGCACATCGGTAAATATTATCCATACTCTAAGAGTCTAGACATTAAATATTTTCACCGTAATCGCGCACATCTGTACTCTCTACACCTGAATGGGTGCCTAATAATATTATAAGAAATACCCGTGAAAATTACCCGTCAACCTTCCTTCGTCCCGGGTACCCGTCTCGATACTCAGTACTCTACTATCACGGCCTTCGTATACAGGCCTGAGGGATCAGATGTGACGTCAGCACAAGTAGGCCATCGCCGCGCCGCTCTGCTCATCTCTTTTCCCATAAATTTTCCATAATTTCTATGTTTTTATCGATGATCTATCTCTTTTGTCTTACAATATAAACGTATGATGATATTTTGCATTATTTTACCTGAAGCATATATTTTACTTAGATTTTTTTTTTATTAATTTCAAAAATTTTAGTACAGTTTTTTGTATGGGTTTTAAACTATTTCTTAATGCACTTTTTCATTTACTTCTTGAACTTATTTTTTTCATATGTAAGTTATATAATTTTTTTTTCATAATGATCCAAGATAACAGGTATACATATTCATATTTATTGACTACACAGTAATCATATACAGCAAACAATACTAATTAATTATTGACAACACAGTAAAGTAGTTTATGAAAATAAATAAGGTGTGTGTGTAAAATATAACAATTCTTACAATAGTATTTGCATCTTCCTGTTCTTCCCTTGATTTTTATTTTCATCCAGCAGATCATTGTCCTTGGCACAATAATTATTAAGAAGATATAGGTTTTTATTCCTTAATGCACTTTTTCATTTAGTTCTTGAACTTATTTTTTCATATGTAATTATATAATTTTTTCACGCATAGTCTAATATGATCCAGGATAACATATATACATAGTAATAGTAATTCATATTTATTGATTACACAGTAATCATTATACATCATATACAGCAAACACAGTAAAATAGTTTATGGAAATAAATAATGTGTGTGTGTATGTGTGTGTGTGTGTGTGTGTGTGTGTGTGTGTGTGTGTGTGTGTGAAGTATAACAATTCTTATAATAGTGTTTGCATCTTCCTCTTGTTCCCTTGATTTTTATTTTTATCCAGCAGATCATTTTCCTTGGCACAATAATTATTAAGAAGGGAATTTGTTGAAGCCCAGACTAATAGTTTCTTTACTTTTTCAATACTGTGATTATTCTGACAACTCTCGAGTGGGAGTAAAGCATCATTTTCTGCCAAAACATTCAGCGTTACCTGTTACCACAGCTCTTTGTTTCAATGAATGACAAAGATCTGGCATTTCTGTAAGCTTCTTGATTACTATGTAGTTGTACATGATGATATTTACAACATATTCATCAGGATAAAGCAATATAATGATAGTTTGGTAGGTTCTCAATAGAGCTATTGATAGTTAAAATAGTTTTACAAGAAGCACACTTAATTTTCTTTAAAACAGAAAAACAACAGTAACCTGCCAAATATGTTAAAACTGAAAGAACATCCATACTTTTTTCAACATCATCTTCTGTTACATCAATATGGAACATTTCTTCATCGGAAATGGAATTTACATCAGCATTGTCCCATACAAATTCTTTAAATTCTGACAGTGTTATGTTCTTGTTTTTGAAGGGTAAACTTAAAACAGACATCATCCGGATTTCTTTTTCACACTCGAATATTTGCCTGACAGATATGTTATAGTTGCACCCAGCAAGTTGGCGGTATTGGCTAAACCTAAACTCTAACTGATCTGTCTGAAATTTTGATGTTAATATAAAATTCATATTTAACTCATTAATGCAGTAACTGGTTAATTCCATAATCGCATTAGTAGTGTGTTTTAAAGCTGTAAAAGTTTCTCTGGTTAATTTTCCCCTGATTTCTGTCATGGAATCCCAGTGGTCTAACCAAATCGAAAATTTGTTAAGAAACACAAAACTTTCATCACTTGAATTATTTGTTAGTGGACTCGCATACTTGTTGTTGAGGCGCTTACCTTTACAAGGAGAATTTACATTCATTATTGTCCACCCAGTGTTGATTATTGAGATGTAATTTGCAACATCTTCAAAAGAAGGCAAGCTGTACTTTTTTCCGACAGACCTTAGGGCTTCGGTGACATAATCGCTGAATATTCGTAGAGCCAATGTGACATTTTGTTTTTCTAAATAGGAGGAACACGACGACTTAAGATTAAGTTTGTATGCATGTTTTAGGAGTGAATTGGCTTCCAAAGAATGAAGTTCCTGTAGTGTGTTGAAGGGTGCAGTACAAGTTTCTTTTGTATGACTAAAGCCATCAATCGGAAAATATGGAAATTTCATAGTTTTTTCACTCTCTCTTTGGCCAAGCCAGTTATTCCGAATACATTTCAGTAAGTGTACAGCATCAAAAAAAAAAAAAAAAAAAAAAAATCTAGATTTCAATGAAGGGTGAGGATATACTATGGAAAGTTGTGGAGTATTAGCAAAGAATGACATGGCCTTCTTATTAATGCTGTTATTGTCTGTCACCACAGATATCACTCTGAATCCAATTTTTTCCAAGCCAATTACAATGTCCTTCATGAATGTGAAAAGAATTTCTGCTTTTAAAGTTCTAACTGGCAAAATATGAACAACATCTTTAAAGTTTGAGCACACACTACTTATCATGAAAACGAAAGCACTCTTGGCAGCTTCATCACAATTAAAAGCAGAACCAACAACATTTTCTCCCTTGTAATCAAAATATTGCTTAATGTGTATTTCATCAATCATCAGGGAAACAGTCATATAATTTTGGGTTAAAAATTTTAACCTCTTTTTTATGTAAGAGAGGAAGTGACAATTTTGTTGTTCTGGTACTGGACTCATGCTAAGAGAAAGAGACAGTAGTCGCACGGTTGAATAACATGGGAGGAGCAAGTAGCCAACATTTCTGAGTAATCTGTAACCTTGGGGGGAGCAGTTATACATAAGAGATGAGAAAACTATGAACTCAGGGGAATAATTTAGTCTCTTTTTTGTCATAAGGTGGAGCTGTTCACATATAAATTTCAAATTGTCTCTGTACTTAGTGCTTGTTTCTTGCAGTTGTGTCAAGATGGAAATGACTAATTGTAGGAGAAATATGAATTTAGAGTCTGTAGGACAAGTCCTGCTACTCATATGTTGTTCAAAGTCACATTCCCGAAGGTCACATAGAATTTCTTCCAGTGAGTCAATGCTATTAATTTCTGAAGGGATTTTGTAATTTCCTAGCTTTTCCAATTCAACACTCTCAAAAAATACTTTTACTCTACTTGAATCGCTGATTATTACTAAACATTTAATTTTGGGCTCAGGGTTGGCAGTCACATGGCAAACCACTACTGAATCTTCTCTCTCAATAATCTTCCAGTACTTATCTAAATGTTTTAATTTTTTGACCAGTTCATCTAAATCTCTAAATTTTCTGCACTCCTTAATTAAGTTCTTCATGGTCAACAACACTCTGTTTAAGGGCTTCTTCAATTGCAATCTCTTCCATCCTGG
Source organism: Portunus trituberculatus (assembly GCF_017591435.1). NCBI lineage: Eukaryota > Metazoa > Arthropoda > Malacostraca > Decapoda > Portunidae > Portunus > Portunus trituberculatus. The sequence goes on from NC_059291.1 coordinate 20,630,851, forward strand.
ATCTCCTTTCATCAGGTGATTCCCTCGCAGATACTGGTGACGGTGAGAGATAAGCGGGGCAGTTGGGAAGTTGTGAGGGAACAACTCCCTGTCGCAGTCTTGGATGCTGTGGAGAGACGAATAATTATTATAATTTATTGTAAAGAATTTTCAAACTGAACCTCAAATTACAAAATTTCTTAAAATAATCAGATAACTGTGTGTTTACTTGGTTTAAATACATTAAATAATTCACAGGGCAGACTAGGTTTAGGTTATTGCCCACCTTTCTCTGTTTATCTCACCAACAATTAATTTGCATAAAAGCTGTTCTTGATTTCAAAACATTTATGTTGTTCAATACATTTGTTTCATTACCTAACCTAACCTAACCTAACCTACCCTAACCTACCCTTACCTATCCTAACCAAACCTAAGGTAGTACTCAAGTAGCCAAGGTTCCTTATGTTCACCTACACTAAATATATCATAAACTGATATCATCACTTCATTATACAGGGTGTAACACGAGTTTCTGCGAATACTTCTAGTGGCGAAAGTACAAGTTATTTTAAGTAGAAAATTTTCTATACTCATATGACTTTTGAGGCTTTGTTTAGTCGTGGGGTGAAATTTAAGTGTGGCTGGTACGGGCGATTGTTTTATTTCGTAGAAACACCATGTCCACCTTACTTTAAGTGTGTGGTACTTTCAACAGAGATTTTTTTGTCTCTCAAAATCATGCAGTACCATCCAAATTTATTTACCGTCAATCTTGGTGTGAAATTCCGAACAGCTGATCTGCTGGTAGCCTCCCTCAGGCAGGCAAGGTGTCCCCGTATAGCCTATTACTTTATTTGTCAGTAATTACAGACATTCTAACACTGTGTCAGATTTATCTGTAAATTACCTCTCAGTCAATACTACTCGTCTCATTGCAGAATATTGCTATACCCCAAAACTTGTAGAAATGATAGCGAGTTATGCAGATTGTTCGATGGTGAAAAGTAGTGAGTTATTCATCATCATTTCTGCAAATTTGTGGGTGTTACAGTATCCCATGATCAGACAAGTGGTATTACAGATTAGGAATTTACCGGTAAACATTACACAATGTTAACATGTCTGTAATTAGTGACAAATAAAATAAAAGGCTACCCACCTCCCCTGGCAGCAAGGCGGTAGTGAGGCTATCTAGCAGAAAATTAGCTGTTTGAAATTTCACGTTAAGACAGTGACTGTAAATAAATTTTGATTGTGCTGTGTGATTTTCCAAAGGAAGAAAATATATCCAAAATGCCACACACTTACAGTAAGGTGGAGTAAGTTGATATAGTGTTTCTATGACATAAAACACCCGACCGGCCCAGCCGGTGTAACGGTCACCCCGCCACATGCACTTGAATTTCACCCCACGACTAAACAAACTTGTACTTTCACCTCTAGAAGTATTCGCAGAAACTCGTGTTACACCCTGTATTATAATGTGGATAAAACTATACTAGTTGTATACAATAAACATTGGTTTAGTTTACTTACCTTGGTGTTTTTGGTTGGGGTGGAGTCTGCTTGCTTGATAGCATGAAGCCAAGCCCGCGCAAGCTTCTCTTCTTTTGGGAATGAAAATAAGCACACCTTTGGCCCACTTTTGTAATTCCCTTTACATAAAGGAACGCAACACTTGTAAGGCATGGCAGAAGGCCTAGTGAGTACACCAAAACCACTTAAAACAAGACCACGGCGGAGTTCCAAAACACTCCCGACACACCCAGTAGACGCAGATGGTCTACTCGCACTGACGTCACGGCTGCGTGACGTCACATCCATCAGGCCTGTATGAGAAGGCCGTGCCCGGGTACCCGCCCGTCCCTATTAGAAAGTCAACTGCAACTTCCTTTCCATGCCAGGGCTGCTGCTGCTGTTACTGCTGCTACTGGTGGTGTAATAGAGTCTGGCACAAATCTTTAATTTCTAAACTACCCTCCTACGGATTCTATCCTTCTCTCTGTACCTTCATCTCCAGTTTCCTTTCCGATCGTTCTATTGCTGCTGTAGTAGACGGTCACTGTTCTTCCCCTAAAACTATCAACAGTGGTGTTCCACAGGGTTCTGTCCTATCACCCACTCTCTTTCTATTATTCATCAATGATCTCCTAAATCTGACTCAATGCCCTATCCACTCCTATGCTGATGATACCACCTTGCATTATTCAACAGCGTTCAACAGACGCCCAACCCAACAACAATTAAATGACTCAAGGCGAGATGCTATAGGACGCCTAACTTCTGATCTTTCACTTGTTTCTGATTGGGGCAGAGAAAACCTGGTTTTGTTCAATGCCTCAAAACTCAATTTCTACAACTATCTACTCGACATAACCTTCCAGACAACTATCCTCTCTTCTTCAATAACACTCAACTTCCCTCTCCTCTACATTAAACACACTCGGTCTATCCTTCACTAAAAATCTAAACTGGAAATTTCACATCTCTACTCTTGCTAAATCAGCTTCCAAGAAGTTAGGTGTCCTGTGGCGTCTTCGTCCATTTTCTCTCCCTCCCAGCTGCTTGCTATGTACAGGGGCCTCATCCGCCCGTGTATGGAGTATGGCTCTCATGTCTGGGGGGGATCCACACACAGCTTTACTAAACAAGGTGGAATCTAAAGCTTTTCGTCTTATCAACTCTTCTCCTCTAACTGACTGTCTTGATTCTTTAAGTCACCGCCGCAATGTTGCATCTTTATCTGTCTTCTACCGCTGTTTTCATGCTGTCTGCTCTTCTGAACTTGCTAACTGCTTGCCTTCCCCCTCCTGCGGCCTCGCTGCACAAGACTCTCTACTTCTTCTCATCCCTATTCTGTCCATCTTCCTAATGCAAGAGTTAACCAGTATCTTCACTCCTTCATTCCCTACACTGGTAAACTCTGGAACTCTCTACCTGTGTCTGTATTTCCACCTGCCTATGACTTAAACTCTTTCAAAAGAGGAGTGTCAAGACACCTCTTACGTTAACTGGACCCTCCTTTTAGATTTTTTAGTTTTTTCTTTCTCCTACTTTCCTCTCAACAGGGCCTGGCAACCAGCGGGATTTTTTTTTTCCAACACTGTTTTCCCTTGGCCAGTGCCCTTGTAATGTAAAAAAAAAAAAAAAAAAAAAAAATATTTGTTTCTTTTACTTCATTATGGAATGTCGAGCAGGGCTTACTGTGTGGAGTGAATGAAGACTGCCGCTAAAAGGACGGAAATCTCGTGCCACACACGCTGACACTTGTGTCAAATTGGTAAGTCCGTTGCGTCACATTCATCATGGCAGAGGGTGGAAAGATTGTCCGGTAAGATATCCTATTGAGCCAATATATTTGTGATAAGTCTCGTAAAGGAAAACAAACAAACAAACGAACGGCAGCAGCATTTGTTTCAGTTTCATCAGCAGCATCCTCATTTTCATATAATTCTCTCCCTATCTTAAGGACGTTGTGTGCCGCCATGCACAGTCTGCGGTAATGATTTTATTCTAGGTGGATGGAGCAGTGACTGGCACACATCCCTCTGCTGGCCAGGCGTCCCTCCACTTTGTCAACACTGCAAGATTTCTATAAGTTTGTAGTCTGCAGGACGACCAGGGAGATTGCAGTGCCCATCCTAAGCCTGCAGCAGTGATGGAATGGTGACTGCAGACCTGTTCACCCCGCTCTCTCTCTCTCTCTCTCTCTCTCTCTCTCTCTCTCTCTCTCTCTCTCTCTCTCTCTCTCTCTCTGCACGCTTGATGTGACGTAAAAAAGAAAAAAAAAAGTAAAATAAATAAATAGCCAGTGTTGCCTGCTCGGTGATTTAACCATTACTGGTGTAGTGTAAGGGTCAGGCTTGTGTATGTGCTGGGAGCTGACTGAGCCTCAGGTGATTTAAGCAGTTTTGTGGTAGTAAGCTTCACTCAAGTGAGGGAATGTAACAATGGCTTGGTATTCGTGAGAACTTGCCGCATGTGTGCTCAGGAACATTTCTAGGTGTTCATTATTTGAACCTAAATGACAAGATGTTAGAATGGGAAACACCTTCTAGCTTAGATTGTGGTAGTAAGTTGCCTTGTGTGGCAGGTAAACATACTCCTTTCTTTGTGTGTGTGTGTGTGTGTGTGTGTGTGTGTGTGTGTGTGTGTGTGTGTGTGTGTGTGTGTGTTTTATGCATACGAGCTGGTACTTGCCTGATCAGACCCCCCTTGTATCTCTCGAGACAAGTAAAGAATCTTCGGTTTTGCGTTTATATATGTCTGGCCCCGTCTTCCTCTTGGAATTAGGCACATGAGCCCCCAACACCTACATGTGTGTGTGTGTGTGTGTGTGTGTGTGTGTGTGTCTGTGTGTGTGCGCGCGCGCGCGCGTGTGTGATGGGGTGGCGAAGCAAGAGAGCGTGACGTAAGTTGCTCCTCCTTGAATTACACAATGCCAAGTCCACCAGACGATGGATTTATGTGGTGGTGGGCATGTGGAGAGTGGCGGGCCGCTTGGACATGGCCCCCACTCCTGCAATCAGCAGCGAAGACTCAGTCTGACATAAATATGCTAAGTACACGCTGAAGTCACGCATGGGGGGGCAAGGACTGCTTGGCTTGGTACAAACCTGTTATTTGATTCTATATGTGCTATATCTCCTTGGAATCCTTACTACCTACAGCTCCTCCTCCCTTCCACCATCCCATTGTTTGCCTAACTCGCGAACTCGCGTCTCTCGTTGCGGCTGCCATTTGATAGGTTTTTTTTTTTTTCAAGATGGGAAGCTGGCCAAGAGCATCAAATTATTATAAAAGGGCTCACTTGGGATGCCAGTTCCCTTAAAGATTAAAATAGAATTAGCCAAATGTCTGGGACAAATGTCTTGAAACTTTCCTCTTAAAAGAAGTCATGTCGTAGGAAGATTGAAAATACAGAAGTAGGCAGGGAGTTCCAGAGTTTAGTTAGCCAGTAAATTATACCGGTTCGCGCGAGGGCCATGACGGGACGCTGCTGCTGAGCTTCCCTGACGCATGTGGTTTTTGAAGCAGTTCAAGATCCCTCGTTAGGACGGCGCGGGTGTCTGTGTGCATGGTGGTGTAATTTCTTGGTGTGTGAGTAAATAGACGCCAAACGTTGTCCTCTAGGGACGTATTTTCATGTCATCACTCGAAAACAAGTTGATGTATATCGTCATGTTGGGAAATGAAGTATGATGGGTTGAGATCTCAGCATTATAGGGGCATGAGGGGCGCCTGCTGCACGGTAACACGCATATTTAAGCTGCCGTGGGGGAGTGGGAACTGAAGACATCTCTCACAGGGTTATTGTTTCTTAGGTGCAAGAATGTTTACATTAATTGTTTATTACATTTTCCATGTTGAAAAGAAAATGTCCCTATGTAACATGGTATTGCTTAAAGCAACCATCCCACCAGGCTCAGGTGCGCGCCCTTCACTAAGCGCCCCTGCCACCCTAAGATGAGGCCAAATATGCATCGAGAACCCAGGAACAGCAGCAGCATAAGGCTCATCGAATATGGTCCCGCTTCTCCTGCGTGTCGTGGTTAACATTTAACAATAGAAAAAGAGGAAGCATTTCTTCAGAAGGCTTTGTCTTGTAGGTTAAAACGGTGTGTGGTGGTTTGAAGGAAAACGCCTCAGAAACTGCAATGAATGGCACAAGTTTCTATCGATCAACGACTTATTTAAAGAAATTTATTTAATTTTGGTAATCGGTGCAGGAAGATTATTATAATGGATTAGCAAATGATGTCATGGACTGAGATTACTCCTTGTCAACTTTTGTTGTTACTTGCACACTTCCTTCAACGATTCCCTCACCACATCCCATATCTCTCTCTCTCTCTCTCTCTCTCTCTCTCTCTCTCTCTCTCTCTCTCTCTCTCTCTCTCGATAACTTGGTAACCTAAACGTGACAGTCCCAGGAGTTTTCTCACGTCGCGTTGGTGGAGGTCCAGAATGAGAAGTAGTGTATTGTTTCAGGAACACCTCTCAAACATAGCGCTCACGTGGTGGGATGACTGTCAAGGTTGCAGGAACTTTCCTTCCCTCACAGTTTCACTTCAACGTTCTATGGGATATTCCACTTGACACAGGACATTTGCAGGGAAGACAGAAGGCATTGTGAACTGTCCCTTTTATTAGCTACTCCATTAATATGGTGCAGTAATTAATCTGCTGGCTACAAGCGTATCTTTACCATCCTTCACTTGCGAAAAATTAACAAAAAAAGAAGTCACGAACTCAGTTTATTACACTGAATTCTTTCCCATTGTGATACTGAGAAGTACGCATCGTCCCCATCTTCCGTTTATACTCTTGAATCACATCACCTTGTACTCTGTGTCTCCTCCGGGAGTGCAGATTCGGCTCCTTTTATAAAATTCCATGAAAGGTTCCAAGTAACTTCATCATATTTCCTCGAAGCCTTTTCCAAGAAATTTACTAACATAAATTCCGAGTCTCATTTCCTTTACCTCGCCGACGAATCCACTCCGACAGCCTTTGCCTGTTAGTGTCGCAGCGCACACTCCTGCCCTGCATCAGTGTCCTGAGTATTGATCGGCCTGTTAAATGCCTTTTATCTAAGGTACTGTTTTCCTTTATGGTTCTTTCAGTAACATGTACTCCGTGATCTCTATAATTGCTGTGAAGCGCGCCCGCCACTCCACTTTGGTTGGCTCCCTTGAAGGAATTGCGCCTCATAATGTGTAGCAAGAGGAGTGGAGCGGGTCTGAGCTGGACGAGACGTGAATGGTTTGTGCGTGCTCCACGTCCTTAAGTGGCACATTTCAGCGTTGTGAGATGCGTTATAAATAACACCGTCACGTATGCGCTGCTGAGGCCGCAGCTTGGCTCGTTTTATTTATTTATTTATTATTTATTTATTTATTTTTATTTATTTATTACTCATTTATTTATTTATTTTTTTTTTTTTGTGTGTGTGACTTTGGCCTCGGCCTCACGAGTGAGTAGCTTGCTGGCAGATTCCTCTTATTGTATTGTATTTATTTACTTATTTACTTTTTTATATAATTATTATTATTATTATGTATCTTTATTTATCTATATGTTTATTAATTTTATTTGTTTACTTTTAATAATTGTTTTATAGGCAACACTATATCTTTCCAAATACACTGATCCGGTGTCGTATTCGTGGCTGTCCGGCTATTCACAACTGTCCGGGCTTTGTTTACAAACAAAGACCGGACAACTATGAACGCATATTTTCATGTTCGCAGCTGACCGCTTGTTCGTAGGTGTCCGGCCAGTGTTTTGAAACACAGGGAGCATAATCCTTATTTTCTTTTCATAAGAAAACCGTTTATGAATCCAATACAACGCAACATTTTGGCAAGGAAGTGTATGCATTGTTATATTTTGTGAGAAATGTAATCATTATCGTGTTTTGAAGCAAGGGGAAGCATATTGCTTATTTTTTCATAAGAAAACCTTTCATGAATCTATATATACACCGCTATATTTAAAAAGAAAAATGTATACATCTTTCTATTGGTAAGGTGTGGTCAATAATCATTAAATAACCCACGTTACATAATAATAGATTTGTTCACTTGGTTTGAGGATCCTTGAAAAAAAAAAAAACTTGCAAATTTTTATTTTGTTTTATATAAGAAGAGCCAGCTTGTAAAATATCTTGTAAAATATATTGTAAATTTTTTTCTTTGTACATTATAAACTTGGCCAGTCTTTTTTGTAAATTACTTGGCATGCTGTCGTAGTCACGTGTGAACAACTTTGTTTCTCAACAAATCTTTGTTTGTAAACATTAGGTTCTGCATAAGCGCAGTTCGCGCCCGGACAGTTGTGCATAGCCGAACAGTTCTGAATACGACACCGTTACGAGTTTGGTGACAGCAGGAGCAGGAACTCGTCGTTGCTATGAATTGGCGAATGTGTGCGTCAGGTGGCTGCAACACATTGTCGGGAATTCCGTGTGTCGCTCGCTCTGCGTTTAGTGCGTCCCTGAAGTAGCGTAATGCTAACGGAACGAAGGCGTTACTTGGACTGACCCAAAGTAAAGAGAATAGAGAATAGAAGGTAGTCTCAGCCTCTCCTACCGCGCATGTTATTAGGAAGGCACATTTTGGAAGTGGAATTTTAAAGAAAACGGAGATGACCTGCACCGTATATTACTGTATTTTTAGATGTGTGGCATCTCTATAGCGGAGGTCGTGTCAGGTAGTGCACTGATAGGCCTACATATATAACGCTACATATTTTCAGCCATTTTCTTCCTCAGTTCTTCTTTTTTGGGTAAATTATGACAACATATGGCAGTTCCTTTCCGATGCACAGACTTGCATGCGCGAACAATGCGAAAAGTGGGCATTTTTGTAAAAAGGTTCATGTTCTCACCACCACAGGCTGCATATGACTGACCGAGCGTCAAGTCAGAGACCGGACGGGCAGTCGACCTTTCCAAAACGTGATGTCACTACACCCCCATTCAGATCGAGCTTATTTTATGCTCCAGTCTCCCTTAGATGAGACTTCCCTCTTTACCTTGGGCTGACCGTATCCCCGGCACAAAGAATGCGACTACCTTTCAAACAGAAGAATTGATAACTTGTCATATGTATAAGAAGGCGGGAAAACGATGCCAGCCAGGGACGTCGCGGCCTTGTATAGTCAGCAGTGCCTTGCTACGAGTAGTAACACCTGGACTTCGTATGTTTTGAGTCAGCCTGAATTACGATCATGTTTTTATTCGCGAGTTGTAAACTGAGCAAGAAACGTTGGTGCTTGTTTTTCTCCTCAAGGTAGAGGCGTGAATCTGTCATTGGTGTGTCCTCGTAGGGTGCTTGTGATGGAGTGGTGGAGAAGGGGCCTGGTGAGGAGGAGACAGTTGGACAGGCACCTGGTGGGCTGTGGCGTGGTCATCGAACATAGGCGGATGTGGTGGTGGGTGCGAATGGTGGATGGTTATTTGAGTGGTCATATCTCACATGGTCAATGATGGATGTGAATGTGGGTGTATTGTGCGATGAGAAGGAAGTCAGAAATATAGTTTGCAAGAAAAAAAAAATATATATATATATATATATATATATATATATATATATATATATTTATATTATATATATATATATATATATATATATATATATATATATATATATATATATATATATATATATATATATATATATATATATATATATATATATATATATATATATATATATATATATATATATATATATATATATATATATATATATATATATATATATATATATATATATATATATATATATATATATATATATATATATATATATATATATATATAGCCTAGCCCCTCAATGAAAGAATGGGATAGTAGAGCCGCTACATTAGTGTGTTCGGTACAGAAAGGGCGACACGTAGCCAGGAGGCGGTGGTAGTGGGAGGGGACGCGTACTATTTGAGGTGAAATAAACGAAATAAAGATTGATATCCAGACGAATACAGACCGAGAAACACGACGCGTTGTTTGGCTTCTAAGTGACATACTTACAAATCTCGAGGATCTCTTGAGCGCATGAATTCAAGTGTTAGAAGGGAAAAAAAATGTATATTATAAACACCTAATTGCAACGATCTTCTGAATTGAAGTAAGTTTTCTTATCTGTTACAGCTTGCGAAGTATAGACCGACTCTCCTCGGCCGGTGGCCAGCCACTCGCCACTCCTCACACCGAGTCCTCCAATGCTACAGATGCCCCAGTGACGGAGTCCCGCGTGGTGGGTGATGGTGGCGTTCCGGGGATCGCTACGGTGTCTGGCGGTGATGACCAGAAAATAAAACTTACCCGTGTCCCCAGCACCGCCAGGCCTCAGCACGGAAAGGAGATGGCGGGCGAGCCAGGAGGTGCCCTGGCTGACCCTAACAATGGGAATTTTAATAATGAAGCAAAAAAATTGAAGGATAGTGAAGCGGACAGGACCGAAACAACAGAGAAAGTTGTTGATGCTAGTGGTGCCGGAGTGCCGCCAGACGTGATGCTGTCTGACGCGCCCGCTCCTCCTGGCGTGGCGGGCAGAACTCCTGAAGGAGAACTTGTTAGTGATGACAGAACTAGTGGCAGTGAGGATTCAGTGGATAGTGAGAAAGAAATGGCTGACTTGTCCGATGATATGAGGAATCTCATGAAGGAGACTATATCGAGTGTCAGCTTGAGCCAGCCTAACAGTCGCTCGCCCGCGGCGCCTCACGCCAGGGAAAGCTCAGAGCCAGACCTAGCCAACGACTACGAGGGCAGCGCCGATGAGATGGTAAGGATCTCTGGCCTGAGGGTGGAGGCGCACGGGAAGGGCATCGAGTACGAGGAGCTGGCAGGCAGCGTGCTGGTCAACACGGAGGCCACGTTGCGTCTCTTCGGCCAGGTCCTCACCACCGACACAGAGATTCTCTTCACGGCCAACCCGGCGGAGGCTGGGGAAGTGTGCGGCGCCCACCTCTCCAAGGCGTTCAAGGTCAGTGTTTTTACCTTGGTCTTTCACTGTTAGGTGGGGTGTGGTGAGATGAGTTACAGTGTTTCTCTTCAGTCTTTCACGTGCCGTTGCTGACTTTCACCACCAGGAAGAGAGACCCCATACAATACACAGTGTCACGACCAGTGGACGGGACTGTTTCTTGGTCCTGCACAGAGTAGAACCGATGGCCCGCACTGCGTCCCTCGCTTCCTGCACCGCTACCTTTGCTGATGCCTCACCTTCTTCCTCTAATTCTCTCCTCCATCTTCTTGTGTTGCAGTGTTTGCTCCTCCTTTGCGCCTTCTTTTTCTGCATTGCTTCAGCTCCCTTATTTCATCCTTGTATCAGTTTCTCGTCTTTTCCAGTCTTTCTTTTCCCTTTACACTCTCTCCTCTCTCACCCTGCTCATCTTCAGTCACCTCTCTCCCCTCGCTATCCCCTTACTCCCTTCAATCTTTTTTTTCCTATTCCCCCATCACCTTCTCCCTTATCTTCTTTACTTCACTGATTTTTTTTTTTTTTCTGACTTTTCTCTTCCGCCCAATGCTTCCTAATCTCCCTTCATCTCCCCCTCTTCCCCTCCTGTACCTCCTCCTTTCCTGCCAGTTTCCTTCTCTTCCTGCTTCCTTCCTCTATTCGTTCAGCTTCCTCTCCTCCATCTATGTCCTCCACTCCCCATTTGCTGTCTCCTCCCTTCTTAATCCTCTTCATTCCACGCTGGTACAGCTGGTGGTGACGGTGATGGTGCTTTTCCTACAGCTACTCCTACTCCTACTCCTACTGCTACTCCTAATGCTACTCCTACTCCTACTCCTACTCCAACTTCTACTCCTACTCCTACTCCTGCTTCTACTCCTACTCCTGCTTCTACTCCAACTCCTGCTTCTACTCCTACTCCTGCTTCTACTCCTACTTCTACTTCTACTTCCACTTCCACTTCCACTTCCACTTCCACTTCCACTCCTCCTCCTCCCCTCCTCCTCCTCCTCCTCCTCCTCCTCCTCCTCCTCCTCCTCCTCCTCCTCCTCCTCCTCCTCCTCCTCCTCTTTTTTTTATGAAGGGAAGAGAGCCAGCCAAGGACAAAAAAAGAAAGAAAGAAAAGATTAGAAAGAGGCCCACTTGAGTGCTGGCTCTCTACAAAAGGAAAAACGTCACCCAAAATTATGGAGCAAATGCCTCGATACCTCCCTCTTGAAAGAAGACGAGTCGTAGGAATTCGGAAATACAGATGCAGGGAGGGAGTGCCAGAGTTTACCAGTGAAGGGGATGAATGATTGAGAGTACTGGTTAACTCTTGCGTTATAGAGTTGGACAGAATAGGGATGAGAGAAAGAAGAAAGCCATGTGCAGCGAGGCCGCAGGAGGGGAGGCATGCAGTTAGCAAGATCGGTAGAACAGTTACCATGAAAATAGCGATAAAAGATAGAAAGAGATGCAACATTCCGGCGGTGAGAAAGAGGCTGAAGACAGTTAGTCAGAGGAGGGGAGTTGATGAAACGAAGAGCTTTTGATTCCACCCTACTACTACTACTACTACTACTACTACTACTACTACTACTACTACTACTACTACTACTACTACTACTACTACTACTACTACTACTACTACTACTACCACTACTACTACTACTACTACTACTACCACCTACTACTACTACTACTACCACTACCACTACTACCACTACTACCACTACCACTACTACCACCACTACCACCACTACCACCACCACCACCACCACTACTGCTGCTACACCACTACCACCACCACCACCTGCTGCCACCACCACCACCACCACCACCACCACCACCACCACCACCACCACCACCACCACCACCACCACTGCACCACCACCACCACCACCACCACCACCACCACCACCACCACTGCACCACCACCACCACCACCACCACTACCACCACCACCACCACCACCACCACCACCACCACCACCACCACCACCACTGCACCACCACTGCTACCACCACCACTGCTACTACTACTACTACTGCTACTGCTACTATTACTACCATCTACTTGTTGTTGTTGTTATTGTTGTTGTAGTAGTAGTAATTAATGGATCTAATTCCGAGTTGGGGGGAAGTAGTTAGTGGGGTGCTACAGGGCTCAGTTTTAGGGCCATTATTATTTCTAATATATATCAACGACTTGGATAGTGGAATTGACAGTGATATCAGTAAATTTGCGGACGACACAAAGATAGGTAGATTAATTAGGTCCGATTCAGATGCCAAGGCTTTGCAGGCTGACTTGGATAGGATGAAAGAATGAACAGATAGATGGCTAATGCAGTTCAATATTAACAAGTGCAGGGTGTTGAGCGTAGGTAGAGATAATCCAAGCAATAGGTACACGATAGATAACGTGACACTAGGAAGTTCCAAGTATGAGAAAGATTTAGGAGTCATAGTTAGCTCTGATCTCGGTACAAGGAAGCAATGTATCGAGGCCAGAAATAAGGCGAATAGAGTATTAGGTTTAATTTTTAGAAGTGTTAAAAGCAGGAGTCCTGAAGTAATACTAAAATTATACTTGGTGCTGGTCTGGCCACATCTTGACTATGCGGTACAATTCTGGTCCCCACATTACAGGAAGGACATAGCTCTGTTGGAGTCAGTGCAAAGCAGGATGACTAAAAAGATACAGGGAATGAAGGATATTCCCCATGAAGAGAGACTGAAAAAACTCAATCTGCATTCCTTAGAGAGACGTTGGTTAAGAGGAGATCTGATAGAAGTATTTAAGTGGTATAAGGGTTTTAACAGAGGGGACATGAATGTAGTTCTTAGGATCAGTAGCGGGGCCAGAACCAGAAATAATGGGTTTAAACTTGAAAAATTCGGGTTTAGGAAAGAAATGGGAAGAGACTGGTTTTCAAACAGAGTGGTTGATGAGTGGAACGGTCTCAGTGGTCATGTAGTCAGGTCTGAGTCAATAGGGAGCTTTAAAAGAAGGTTAGATAAATTCATGGATGGGGAATATAGATGGAAATAGGTAGATTAAGCCTCGTATAGGCCTGGCGGCGTCTTGCAGCTTCCCTGTTTTCTTATGTTCTTCTGTTGTTGTTGTTGCTGTTGTTGTTGTTGTTGTTGTTGTTGTTGTTGTTGTTGTTGTGGTGGTGGTGGTGGTGGTGGTGGTGCTGCTGCTGCTGCTGCTGCTGTTATTGTAGCGGTGTCTGGTAATGATGTCATACAGTAATTAGATATACCGTTATTTTCCCAAGTAGCAGCATGAGTGTGTATATTGTATTTACATGTTGGTTGGTATAGGCAGATGGGTATAGGAGGGTCCTGCACGGTCACGCCTCGACACTTCATATCTTGATGATTCATATGAACTGTGTAGCGTGTTATGTAATTGTTTTTAATTATTTCTATTTCTATAGCGTATCTTGCCATCTATTATTCTTTTCTTCTATTATCACTTGATTATAAATAAATTCATGGGGAAGAGGACATTCCTTGTGAGGGCGGTCAGATCACAAGTATGGTATCTGTCAGCACTGGTGAGGCACCACGCGTCCCTATGCTGAGCGCTGGCCAGTCACTGCACAACACACAAATAGTTTTCTGTCTGCCCACATCGCAGAGCTCTCAGAAATTTATGCAGTATTGTAAATATAGGAAAATATTTACAAAGGTTACTTTGAAACTCACTTTAATGACACATCATTGATTGGGAATTGCCAGCTAAGTGGGCATTTTTTGGTGTCCTTGGTCAGTTTTCTCCTCTTAGAATAATAAAAAAAAAAGCTTACCTCCACGAGTGACAATCCACTGCAGAGAGAGTAAGAGGCATGAGGACAGGGGCAGATGGTATGTATGTACGTGTATTGCTGAGCACAATGTTGTTGCTATTGTTGTTGTTGCTGTTGTTGTACTCCTCTTCTACATCACTACCTCCTCCTCCTCCTCCTCCTCCTCCTCCTCCTCCTCCTCCTCCTCCTCCATCTTTTATCTCCACCACATCCGGTGTTAAACTTGGCAGCGTCACATCCTGTCATCCACTTTTTTTCATAAGGTGGCTAAGTAATTTATCCGCTTCAAGAAAGTTCTTATCTCCGCAATCTTTTTATCTTGAGGAGGTAATTCATATTTGTTCCTTTATTTTTACTCTTCTCTTCTCTGTTGGGGTATTGAGACTCAGAGGGTGGTGAGTTTAAATGGCTTTGTGCTGCTCAGGAACTTAGTTGCATCTTAACCACATCTTGTCAAGTTTGTAATCTTCCATTTTTACGAGCAAAAAGTCTTCATATCATCTTGAAGTCTCTGATCTGTGCATGCAGTTGACACATAAGCTTCCGGTGATGCATTCCACTTATTTACTGCTATATTTCATAAACTCTTCTTTTGCATATCCTTATCTTCGGTGTGTGTGTGCGTGTGTGTGTGTGTGTGTGCTAAACAGTAAAGTTACATTCCTCCTCAGAAACAAGCGTGATGTCCTTCTCATCTCCTTCCTTCTCCTGCGCCTCCCTCCTCCTCCTCCTCCTCCTCCTCCTCCTCCTCCTCCTCCTCCTCCTCCTCCTCCTCCCCTCTCCTCTGCTTTGCCCCGCGGATCCAAGCACACACCATAATAAAACGTTCCCTAGCTTACGGGAGTTTTCTGGGAACTTTACTGTTTAGCACACACACACACACACACACACACACACACACACACACACACACACACACACACACACACACACACACACACACACACACGTGGAACAGTTTAAATGAAGAAGTAGTGTCTGCAACGAGTGTGCATACTTTTAAAGTAAGATTGGATAAGTGTAGATATGGAGACAGGGCCACACGAGCATAAAGCCCAGACCCTGTAAAACTACAACTAGGTAAATACACACACACACACACACACACACACACACACACACACACACACACACACACACACACACACACACACACACACACACACACACACACCGAAGATAAGGACATGCAAAAGTAGAGTTTATGAAATATAGCAGTAAATCAGTGGAATGCATTACCGGAAGCTTGTGTGTCAACTGTATTCACAGATCAGAGACTTCAAGATGATATGAAGACTGCTTGTAAAAATGGAGGATTTTAAACTTGACAAGATGTGGTTAAGATGCAACTAAGTAAAAGCATGGTTCTCAATGCCTGCTGTTGTCTGTATGGTGGCGGTGACGGTTGTTCTCGGCCGCATGCCATCGCCTCTTCCTGGGTTGTGATGGTGCCAGCGTGGTACGTTGTAGCTGTACAGGAGAGTTGGTGTAAAGTTGTAAACAAACCTCTTGAGTCACTTTACCACAATGGTTCCCAAACTAGGGGTAAATCATCCCTTGGGGGTAATTTTTAGGGGATACTGGAGAGGTGACAAAAAAAGTTAAGAAATGTGAAAATCAAGAAAACATTGCAGTACCTGGCATTAGGATTATTGTTAACTTTGTCTTAGTATGCAAAGTTGTAAAGTAAACCTATTACAAATAGTTATTTATTATAAATAATTATTATTTATTATAAATATCTATTAATTCTTGACTTCTTTGTCAGTAATTATCAGAGATGCACAATGTTCAAATGCAATAAATAGAAAAATATTTCTAGTGTTTTAATTTAACCATATATATCAATGCCAACAACATTTTATGAAAGGGATAATATGCTTAGTGAGGTGTGTTGAATTGAGTAACAAGCTGAAAAAGTTTGGGAACCACTGCTTTACTGTGAGCAGCACTGGTTACACTTGGTGCTTTGGCCTTGAAGTGATCATTCGATTTGTTGCCAAGTTTTACTGCTTATTATGTCTTGCCATCTTTACGTTTTAATTCTCATCAGGCTCTCGTTATCTCTGACATTTTCGAGACACTATCACTAGAAAAGAGTTGTTTTGTACCACTACGTGATTACGAGTGTGGAAAAGGGTTATGAAGGACGACAAAAATAAGAAATGAGAAAAGTCGTCAATTGTATTTCTGTTAGCTAAAGAATAAAAAAAGAAAAAGAAAGAAAAAAATACAATTTTAGATTCTAAATCTTTCCCTTTTCTTGTTTCTCGCGTTTCGAACTCTGTACCAACATTCCTGAAACTCCGTTGTTGCCATGACTGTTCTGTTGTAAATTTATAGTATAATTTCGAAACACCATTGGAACTAAAAAGGATGAACCAGCAGGTTAAATGTTTTACTGGCTGAAGTTTGATTTTGGTCAACAGAATCGTCATATATGATACCGTACAAGCCGTGTTCTCGTCGCTAATCAACACGGTCCGAGTTAGAGAATGGGGACGAATCTTCGAGGTAAAGTTCTTCTAGGTGTTACACATTTCGTTTAGAATTAATTTTAAGTCATTACGTGCGATAGTTATAGCTCAATAAGCACAGTACCTTGTGTCGTGCCGGACAGTGGTTTTCTATCGTCTCGTTTTTTCTGAATATCATCATACGCTTTTAACGTCTATCGTATTAGATACTAATACTGACAGCATTGTTATGGCGCACCGCAGGCATGCCTACACGGCTTCTGACACAGTACTGGCGAGCAGGTTGCCTGAGTCATGATGCAGACTTTACTTCCTGAGAACATATTTATATTTACTATGATAGTTGTATTTATTTCATTCATCCTATGCAGTACCATATTTTTTAACAATATTACTTATCTAAGATTTTTGATATGGGGAGGTTCGTGACCTTGTTGCCGTGATACCTTCAGTCCATCAATCGATCAATCAGTCAAGCAGGTATTCGCTGCTGACCACGGCCCCAGAATTGGCCTTTGCGAACACGTTGTACAGAAGAGCATGTGCACTGTTGGTCAGGCTGAAATGCCAGTTGTTTTCCTTGTCTCGAAGTGCCGTCTTGTGAGGAGCCGTGCGCCATGTAGTCCACGGCGCTGAACATCCAGGTCACCAAGTTTATTGAACTGTGCTCCTTTCCCGGGATAAGGAACAGTTCCTTGCGTTCTGCTGCGTTAGGAACAGCTGCCTTGTATACTGTACACACATTGGAGATTAATGAAAGTTACATTTTTAATCACTAGTTCGTTAATTTCCTCATTATATTCATGGATACTGTTGGTACATTCTACTTCCTCTGACTAAAAGAATATCTATATATTTATGTGTGTGTGTGTGTGTGTGTGTGTGTGTGTGTGTGTGTGTGTGTGTGTGTGTGTGTATGTGTGTATGCCTGCGTGTGGTTGCATGGCTTTGGTTAAGGAAGCATTGCCTACAGTGTGTGAGGCAGACGACTGCATGGTAATGCTGTCGGTCACGGAGTGTAAGATTTTGAGTCGACCGTGGCGGCAGAGAACATGTTTGTTCTGATAGACTAGGGGAGGGATTGGCAGAGCGCGGTTTGTGCTTTGACCGAAAATAAAAAGTCGCTATGTGTTTGCGAGGACCTAACCAATAGGGGCTTGTGTGTGAGGGAGGGTGTGCGGAGGAGTCATGTAGCTAGAATCAAACAAATTAAGGAGATTACCTATAGACCTACATTCACACACACACACACACACACACACACACACACACACACACACACACACACACACACACACACACACACGTAGTGTAGTGGTTAGCACGCTCGACTCACAATCGAGAGGGCCGGGTTCGAATCCTGGCGCGGCGAGGCAAATCGGCAAGCCTCTTAATGTGTAGCCCCTGTTCACCTAGCAGTAAATAGGTACGGGATGTAACTCGAGGGGTTGTGGCCTCGCTTTCCCTGTGTGTGGTGTGTTGTGGTCTCAGTCCTACCCGAAGATCGGTCTATGAGCTCTGAGCTCACTCCGTAATGGAGAAGATTGGCTGGGTAACCAGCAGACAACCATGGTGAATTACACACACACCGCGTAGTGTAGTGGTTAGCACGCTCGACTCACAATCGAGAGGGCCGGGTTCGAGTCCCGGGAAGCGGCGAGGCAAATGGGCAAGCCTCTTAATGTGTGGCCCCTGTTCACCTAGCAGTAAAGAGGTACGGGATGTAACTCGAGGGGTTGTGGTCTCGCTTTCCTGGTGTGTGTTGTGTATGATGTGGTCTCAGTCCTACCCGAAGATCGGTCTATGTGCTCTGAGCTCGTTCCGTAATGGGGAAGACTGGCTGGGTGACCAGCAGCCGACCGAGGTGAATTACACACACACACACACACACCCGGTAGCTCAGTGGTTAGAGCGCTGGCTTCACAAGCCAGAGGACCGGGGTCCGATTCCCCGGCCGGGTGGAGATATTTGGGTGTGTCTCCTTTCACGTGTAGCCCCTGTTCACCTAGCAGTGAGTAGGTACGGGATGTAAATCGAGGAGTTGTGACCTTGTTGCCCAGGTGTGTGGTGTGTGCCTGGTCTCAGGCCTATCCGAAGATCGGAAATAATGAGCTCTGAGCTCGTTCCGTAGGGTAACGTCTGGCTGTCTCGTCAGAGACTGCAGCAGATCAAATAGTGAAACACACATACAGTACGTATAGTGATGTGGATTACGTGTGTCCTCTTGCTCCCAGCAACGTACGTGGTCTGAGCTTGCAGGATGACGTGTGTGTACTACTGAGGCATATTTTTGTTGTGACTGTGAAAGGAGATGGGGCATAGAGTACGAGAGAGAGAGAGAGAGAGAGAGAGAGAGAGAGAGAGAGAGAGAGAGAGAGAGAGAGAGATGGGGTGGGAGGGGGGAAGCTAGGGAAAAGCATACGTTTCTAGTAAAATTTCCGGCACAATCAAAGCGGGCCGCCGTGGTACAGTGAAACCATGCTTGTTTTGGGATCCGAGGGGTCTCCAAGCGCACGGGTTCGAATCCTTTCCACGGTCCGAGTGTAGGTATGGCTTCCTAACTTGGGGCAACGGTTTCCTAGCGGGTGGGCTTTGAGATAGGAGGTGCCCCAAAAAGTATCCTCTTTAGCCCATAAATTCCCATGAAAAGCCCACATGGTATAAATAAAAAAAAAAAAAAAAAAACGCTCATGGGATTTGCCCCCTTTAAGTTATTTTTCTTTTCCGCAATGATGTGTCAGCTCAGTTGAGGTTATGTTAGTTTGTGTGTGGGAATTCGTAATGGGATATTATTATAGGTGAAATTTTCATGTTGGGACAATAATGGGTAGAATTCTTTACTAGTGAGATATTTACATTGAGAGAACTGAAGATTTGAGTCTTAAGTTCCTGTGTGCCTCGCGTAGCGAAACACTTGAAGCTTCACGAAGACTGTTTTAAAAGACCATAGGTGGTTCAACACGTTCTTATAATGCCTCTCCCTTCAGTGATGTAGAGGCTTTGTCAAACTCTCACTACAATCGTGAAAACACTTGAAAGTTGTAATAACTTCCTCTAGAGCTTATTTAAGTAGTTGAGAAGAGACACTGAAATGTTTGCAAATGATGACCTTTGCTTGCTATAATTTCTGATGCATTGGTGGTCTCTCTTTTGGACGCAGGTGAAGGAGGCGGGCGACGGTTGGGCCACTGTGGTCGTCAAGTTGCCTTCCATGAGCACAGACCAGAAGCGATGGTACCTGTGCGTGCGCGCCTCGGACCAGGACCAGGCCTACCACCAGGGCAACGACCCCTGGCTCACCATGGCCTCCTACAACCTCCTCCTGCCCCTGTGGCTCCAGGTGAGTGCCATTCTCTCTCTCTCTCTCTCTCTCTCTCTCTCTCTCTCTCTCTCTCTCTGTAAATAAATAAATAAATAGATAAATAAATAAATGAATAAATAGATAGATAAGTAAATAAATAAATAAATGAATAAATAAATAAATAAAGATAAATTTAAAAGGACGCAAGGATAAAATCTTTAGGGGAAATTTAAAAAAATAATTCAAGATTTTGCTCAAAATTTCTTTTAGTCTAACGAAAATAATCAAGTTAAAAAGCAGATTCTATATAAACTCCCAAGGCAGGATAACCACAGCCAGTCTTACGTAGAAATATCACCAGTGGACAGCCCATTGTGAGGTCCCTATGGTGAGGGAGACGGTTATGGCATGAAAAGTGATGCAGAATCCCTTATTGCTCCTGTATCAAGGGACGGTAGATAGGAGGGAAGAGGCGTCGCATTTCTTTTGATCACGTTGAATATAGACTCCCACTAAGTAGGAAAGATGGATATTGATAGAGGCGGGAAAGTCGGATCAAACAGAGTGGCGAAGGAAACATCAACTTCATAAGGCTTGTAAGGGTCAGGGAGAAAGAAAGTATAGAAACGTCTTGAGGCTGGCTGATGAGGCACTGCATGACGGCATAATTAAGGTAGGAGAAGGTAAGGGAATATCTTGTCTCGTCAGAGACTAGGTTTTATATTGAAGGTCAAGCGAATAATGATGTTTGTCTTGAAGAGAGAAGAATTGGCAGATGTGTTTTGACTGAAAGTTCTTCATTGGGAAGATGAAGATAGACTGTTAGTGAGAGTTACTACCAATCATAAATCACAGGATGAGAGTCTAAATTACAGACATTTTTCTCGGAATGAGGGAATTTTTCTAAGGCAAGCAGTAGTACAGTTGTAGAAGTTGGTGTTAATGACACGAATTCCACAAGATGGAGTATTGCGGTACTTGGCGTGATCTACCTCTTTATTATTTATTATTGGAGAACAAACGGTGTTGAACGAGGGTTTCTTTTACTCGTAGCTGAAGTGTTACAGAAAAACGTTTGTATAGTACGTACGCATTCAGGTCAGACGTCCTTTGCAAGGCTTAGGGGATGTTGTGGTATGGCAGTATGAACGTGATACTCTCTGCTTATATGTCATGTTGAGGTAGATGTTGCTGTATCTCACCAGATTGTCCCTGATTCCAGCATGAATCGGGTAAGGTTTGCAGTGAGGCTCACTGAGTAATGTAGTATATTATACTGCTATAGTGTAGGTAACGTTAATGTAGCATGTCGTACATTGTGTTGTGTGGAGGGCGGAGGGTGAGTGAGGTGATGCTGTGTGCTGCAGGGCTGCTTCATCGGGTTGCTGCTGGTGCTGTCTGGACTCTTCTCGGGACTCAACCTGGGCCTGATGGCGCTCGATATGACGGAGCTAAAGATCGTCTCCAACACGGGCTCGACGGAGGAGCGCCGCTACGCCCGCGCTATCGAGCCTGTGAGGAGGCACGGGAACTTTCTGCTGTGCACCCTCCTGCTGGGGAACGTGCTGGTCAACTCCTCACTCACCATCTTGCTGGACGAGCTGTCTACGGGGCTTATTGCCGTCATCGGTTCCACAATCGGCATCGTAATTTTCGGCGAGATAATTCCGCAGGGTGAGTATGTCCCTCCTCCTCACCTTTCCATCCAACCCCGCACACCTTCCTAACACTAACAGTGACCTTTCCCTCCTACTCCACTCCATGCACCGCACCCACTGGTGCTGTTCCTTGCTTCTCATCACATTTGCCACCTCATCCTTTCCCTCCCTCCCTCCCTCCCTCACACACACACACACACACACACACACACACACACACACACACACACACACACACACACACACACACACACACACACGGTCCGGTAGCTCATTGGTTAGAGCGCTGGCTTCACAAGCCAGATGACCGGGGTTCGATTCCCCGGCCGAGTGGAGATATTTGGGTGTGTCTCCTTTCACGTGTAGCCCCTGTTCACCTAGCAGTGAGTAGGTACGGGATGTAAATCGAGGAGTTGTGACCTTGTTGTCCCGGTGTGTGGTGTGTGCCTGGTCTCAGACCTATCCCAAGATCGGAAATAATGAGCTCTGAGCTCGTTCCGTAGGGTAACGTCTGGCTGTCTCGTCAGAGACTGCAGCAGATCAAACAGTGAATTACACACACACACACACACACACACACCCGGTAGCTCAGTGGTTAGAGCACTGGCTTCACAAGCCAGAGGACCGGGGTTCGATTCCCCCGCCGGGTGGAGATATTTGGGTGTGTCTCCTTTCACGTGTAACCCCTGTTCACCTAGCAGTGAGTAGGTACGGGATGTAAATCGAGGAGTTGTGACCTTGTTGTCCCGGTGTGTGGTGTGTGCCTGGTCTCAGGCCTATCCGAAGATCGGAAATAATGAGCTCTGAGCTCATTCCGTAGGGTAACGACTGGCTGTCTCATCAGAGACTACAGCAGATTAAACAGTGAAACACACACACACACACACACACACGGACAAGGCGATGACCTTGGCCTGCAGCAGCCTGAATGCTATCGTGCCTGGTGAGAATGCTTCCATAATTTAGCTGCTTTTTCTCCTCGTCACCCTGAACACTCCACACCAAGCACGGCTTTCCTTCCTCCTCCCTCCTTTCCTCTCTCCCTCATACATTCCACTCGTTTTTCCTAGCGGGTATCCCTTCCACCACTCCTTCCCTCAACCACACCAGCCCCAGCCTCCAGCGTGTAATTAGTGTCATCTTCGCTCTGCTCTTTATCTCACATAGTCCCGTCATGTCTCCCCACTACCCTCTTCGCCTCCTGCAGGGTGAGAGGAAGGGCAGGGTAGGGGTGAGTGCCTGGGAGTTTCACTGAGGCGTTTTCGTTTGTCTCCTTAGCTATCTGTTCGCGGCACGGCCTGGCCATCGGAGCGCGGACCGTCTGGCTGGTGAGGGTGTTCATGATCATCACTGGCCCCGTGGCGTATCCGATCTCAAGGGTGAGTGTTTATGAGAGAGAGAGAGAGAGAGAGAGAGAGAGAGAGAGAGAGAGAGAGAGAGAGAGAGAGAGAGAGAGAGAGAGAGAGAGAGAGAGAGAGAGAGAGAGAGCGTAAATCCACGGTAATGCCCATTTTTATGCTATTATATAAGTTTGCGTAATGTAATTAGATACTTTTATGTCAGAAAAAAACAAAAAGATTTTGAATTATTATGTTAGGCAGTGATGTAACAAAGGATGGGTGAGGTGATAGACGGGGGATAGAGTGCATTGCCGAAGGGGGTGGCTGTGGCAGGATGGAGGAGGACACGAAGTGTAAATGACAATTTGTGAAGAGTAGCTTTGTGGTGAGGAAATAATGGATAGTGTGAGGCAGGATGAAGGAAAGCAGAGTGCGAAGGAGACTACCATGGTGTGTGTGTGTGTGTGTGTGTGTGTGTGTGTGTGTGAACAGACCCAGTGTCTTAACCCTTTCACAGTTAGATAAATATTTTCCCATATCCAACTACTATATATATATATATATATATATATATATATATATATATATATATATTTTTTTTTTTTTTTTTTTTTTTTTTTTTAGACACGTACTAAAAAGTGTCTTAGATAATTCTGTAGTAGCTTAGGAAAGACAAAGTTAACTTTCTACTGCCCAATCTTTTTTATTTTTTTTTATTCTGTATCCATTCAAATATTCCAGTGTGCCCTCACTGCTAGGAAAAAAGGACTATTATAGCGAAAAATTAAAATGGAAGAAAACAAATAGGTGATAGACAAGCTATTGAGTTTGTTGCAGGTTGGCGCAGGTTATGATGGTGCAGGATTGTAGCACTAGCCATGTAGGTTAATGAGTTGCGAAGCTTGTGAGAGAGTAAAATATCGGCGCAGCCCGTGATGAAGGCCTGTAGCATAGGCCGTGAATTTTTTTTTTTTTTTGCGGGGTGATGTGCAGGTTGTAGTGGGAGGATTCTAGTGATGGTGCAAGTGTTGAAGGAGACTTTTTAGGTCAGTGAGGCTATTGAGAACAAATTAATGGAATGTACAGACTGGAAATAGAACGTTTTACGTATTCGTTCATGAAATTATTATCATTACTTTTTTGAGAGCATGTTGTTATGGAGATGGTTTTTGAATACACAGGCTGTGAGTGGGACCTTGTACAGGGTGTAGTGCGAGTTCCTGCGGATACTGCCAGAGGTGAAAGCACAGGTCATTCTAAGTGGAAAATTTTTATGCACATATGCATTTCAAGGCGTTATTTGGCCGTGGCATGAAGTTCAAACATGATCTGGCGACAAACACAACGGTACGGCCAGGCCGGTGTCCATGGTGGACCTGATATTGTGAATAATTCAGTCATGATTTTTACAAGTTTTGGAGCTTTACAGTATTCCTATGACGAGACGAGTGACATTAACGCATTGATAACGATTATCGATAAACATTACATAATGATAATTATAATATGTACAAGTTAAATAATAGGCTGCTCGGCATCTTGCCTGCCCGAGCAGGGAATGGCGAAGGAACAGGGCTAGCAGCAAATCACGTGATTGTTAGCCACATCACTCAATGTCCTTCCAAGTCAATGATAATAAATACGCTCAGACTATGTCACATAACGTGAAGGAATGTGGCGTGTGTGGAAGTGGTGTATCTGCTGTGGTTAGCCGTCTTGCCCTGCCATTGTATCTGCCGCCAGGTCTAACTTGAATTTCATACCACGGATAAACAATGCCCCGAAATGCATATGTGCATAGAACGTTCTCCATTTAGAGCAACTTGTGGTTTCACCTTTGACAGCCTCCGTAAAAGCTAGTGTTACACCCTGTATAAGAAGTATAAATTGTAATGGAGAAATGGAAAGAATTTTTGTGGCAGTTTAGGATATATATAGTGAGAGTGTTGAGAACTGAACAGACTAAGCAATGTGTACACCTGTGAAACTCGTGTTGTAGTACACATATGATCACGATTGGCGTGGCGTGGCGGTGTGTGCAGTGTTGTGAAGTAGATTGCGTGGTGGAGATCATGGGATCAGAGTGAATAGGAAGTAAATTTTTGGTCTGTTTCTACTTTTTTTGTCATAGAGTGAATAGTGAATCATAGGGAGTATTAGTAATTAAGTGAATTTCTCTTCTAACTCTTCTTTTGTCCTAGAGTGAATAGGAAAGGATAGGAAGTGTTACTTGTGATGTGAATTTCTATACTAATTCTTCCTTTTGTCTTAATAGGAAAAGTTGCGTTGTGAATGAATTTCTTTGCTAACTCCTCTCTTTGCTTTCCTTCTTTCTTCGACGTGCAGATCTTGGACTGGGTGCTGGGTGAGGAGATTGGCAACACTTATGATCGGGAGCGCCTCAAGGAACTGATCAAGGTAAGTGTTCCTGTGAATCCCATCAGCGTTTGTATTGGTCGCTTTTGATGCCACTTTGATCGTGTTCGTCGCCTTCCACATACGTCATGCGATCCCATTGTTGAGGCGCAATAAATCATTATGTCAGTCAATCTCTCTCTCTCTCTCTCTCTCTCTCTCTCTCTCTCTCTCTCTCTCTCTCTCTCTCTCTCTCTCTCTCTCTCTCTCTCTCTCTCTCTCTCTCTCTCTCTCTCTCTCTCTCTCTGTATTTCACTTGATTCTTTTCTCTCGTATATATATATATATATATATATATATATATATATATATATATATATATATATATATATATATATATATATATATATATATATATATATATATATATATATATTTTTTTTTTTAATTTTATCCAATATGTGTGTGTGTGTGTGTGTGTGTGTGTGTGTGTGTGTGTGTGTGTGTGTGTGTGTGTGTGTGTGTGTGTGTGTAATTCACCACGGTGGTCTGCTGGTCACCCAGCCAGCCTTCCCCATTACGGAGCGAGCTCAGAGCTCATAGACCAATCTTCGGATAGAACTGAGGCCACAACACAATTCACATACCTGGAAAGCGAGGCCACAACCCCTCGAGTTACATCCCGTACCTACTTGCTGCTATAGGTGAACAGAGGCTACACATTGAAGAGGCTTGCACATTTGCCTCACCGCTTCCCGGGACTCGAACCCAGGCTTTCTCGGTTGTGAGCCAAGCGTGCTAACTACTACATTACGCTGTGTGTGTGTGTGTGTGTGTGTGTGTGTGTGTGTGTGTGTGTGTGTGTGTGTGTGTGTGTGTCCTCCAGATGCTAGTGTTATACATGCGCTTCCTCCCACCCCACTCTCAAACTTTGCCCTTTTCCTCCATGTCATTATGTTGCACACATATACATATATGTACACATTCACGCCCACGTAAACAGCATGTAGCTACACACACACACACACACACACACACACACACACACACACACACACACACACACACACACACACACACACACACACACACACCCGGTAGCTCAGTGGTTAGAGCGCTGGCTTCACAAGCCAGAGGACCGGGGTTCGATTCTCCGGCCTGGTGGAGATATTTATGTGTCTCCTTTTACGTGTAGCCCCTGTTCACCTAGCAGTGAGTAGGTACGGGATGTAAGTCGAGGAGTTGTGACCTTGTTGTCCCGGTGTGTGGTGTGTGCCTGGTCTCAGGCCTATCCGAAGATCGGAAATAATGAGCTCTGAGCTCGTTCCGTAGGGTAACGTCTGGCTGTCTCGTCAGAGACTGCAGCAGATCAAACAGTGAAACACACACGGATTTGCTTCTGTATAGTGAGGGCGTGGGTGGATGGGTGAGTGGGTGGGTGGGTGGTAGTGTCTCAGAATGATCAATAAGCCAGAGATGGTAGAGGGATACAGGGAGGGGCGAGGGATTTCGGAGGAGCGGTGCGTGACCTTGGGCGTTGACCCACTGAGGGTTGGTGTTAACGCTGGCTGCCTTGCTGGCAAGCGTGGACGAGTAAGTGATTGCTGCATGTAGGAATGTGAGACACCTATAGGTGAAAAGGAGGAGTATGCGGCAGTGAGGTAGGTGTGTCTTCGTGCTGGAGGCACGGGGCATGGAGCTGTCTAGGACCGTCCGCTCACTTGCTATCTCCTTGGTGTCGCTTGAGGCAAACCGGTGGCTACCGGCCAAACTCGGGAAGATGAGGGCATCTTTAAGTATGACGCAGCAGGTCTTCCCGCTCCGAGTACTGGCGAAAGAAATCTTGATGGTGGTCCTGTTGGTTGGCTGGTGGGTCACGTCACACACGATGTTGTGTCAAGATCCTCTCTGTGTTTCGTCGGGTGGGAAGTGGGAAGGGGGGTTAAGTGTCCTTCGTGTGGCTCGTCTTGTAAGAAGAGAAGAACATCGTGATTCGTCACTGTGGCTCGTGTACAGTCAAACTCGGAACTTTTTAAAGTTTAATTAAGGCGTTTGACAAAGCGATTGCCCGGTTACTTGATGTGTCCTTGAGGCGGTGACCACCGTCTCCTGGCAGTGAACGTGATGACGCACTGAGATGGCCGCATGAGGTGCTTATGCAACCTGTAAACGAAGAGAAGAAAGGAGTTGTAAGGAAGAGATTCTTCATTCTCTGAACTCCGTAGTGTGTCATTTTGATGTTTTGACGCGGAAGTTGACTATAGGGAGGCGGTTGGCGTAGTGGATAAGGCGGTGAGCCTGGGATCGGGCAGACGTCCATGCGTACGTTCGAATTCCACCGCGTACCGCCTTGAAACTTTGTCATTTGTCGAGTGGTTTAGAATTACCTACATGTCACCATGATATCCAGATTCTAGTGGAGATGTAATTGCCTTACACCAAAGATGCGCTTGGGTGGTGATATGGACCCTAATATGGGTACCACTATAAATAAAATTGCCTGCGCCACTAATGGGTGGAAGGTAAACAGCGCTTCCCATACTCTTCAAGTAGACCTACAGGCGCTATAGGCCATAAAAAAGAAACTTGATTTTGATTTTTGAACTAACCACTAGTACTTAATAATGAATGAGTGATTCCCTGATGTTTTGTTTTGTTTACCACGGTGAGGCTTATTAAAACTATACAAATAGAAAGGTTTGTTGTTCGGAAGAATAGCATGCAAGTCACAGCGACTATGTATCATGGCAGTGAAAGTCATCACCAGGCTTATCACTACAGCTTGTATTTATTTTCCTATTATGTGTCCTAAGGTTCTGGCCGGCCTTGACCCACACAGGGCCTGGTAAGTGAGGCGAGGCGGAGCGGGGGGGCCGTCCACTGGGCTTAAATCTAGGCAGGAGGGGAGAGTGGAGGAAATTATCGGTATTGTAGGGTGGAGCAGACCATCGCTGTGTTGAGAAATTCTGCTTCTGTTACTACTACTACTACTACTACTACTACTACTACTACTACTACTACTACTACTACTACTACTACTACTACTACTACTACTACTACTACTACTATTACAGCCATTACCAGTAGAACAAAATATAATTATCATTACAAGAAGCACTTGTAAGATCACAGGTAAGAGAGAGAGAGAGAGAGAGAGAGAGAGAGAGAGAGAGAGAGAGAGAGAGAGAGAGAGAGAGAGAGAACAACATCAACAACAACAATAATAATAATAATAGTAATAATGATAATAATAATAATGATGTTTACTCTTCACACTTGGCTTCACTCATGTCCCACTGACTGAGGGAAGAAGGGGAGGCAGAAGTAAGAGGCGTAGGTAGAGGTGCAGATCAACAGTCAACAGATCGATGTAAGTTACCGTGGACATTGGATGAGGCCGAGGACGGTAGAAAGTAGTTCAAGATGCAGAGAGGTGACGATGCCTATTATACCTAGTGGGGAGGGAAGAGAAGAAGGGAATGCTGAGGAAGGGACGGGGAGGATACGTGGCGTGGCTGCCGTAGAGAGAGAGAGAGAGAGAGAGAGAGAGAGAGAGAGAGAGAGAGAGATATTTTGCTCTGTGTTTTAAATGTTTTAATCTCTCTCTCTCTCTCTCTCTCTCTCTCTCTCTCTCTCTCTCTTTGTACTTTTCTCTTTCCATTTTTTATCTGTTTCTCCTCCGCTCGTGTTTTTCTCTCTCTCTCTCTCTCTCTCTCTCTCTCTCTCTCTCTCTCTCTCTGTTTTTATTCATTGCTCTCCTGTTATTTGTCCTTTTTGTGGATGTTCGTGTTGTTCTTATCTCTCTCTCTCTCTCTCTCTCTCTCTCTCTCTCTCTCTCTCTCTCTCTGTTTCGTATTGATAGCAGTGGATTCTTTCGTAGGTGTGTGTGTGTGTGTGGGGGGGAGGGGGGTGGAAGGCGGGGGACGGGGGGGCCACGGAATGAAGCAGCACGATCGCACATGTGACTTGAATTATTATTATGATGATGATTTGTCGCCCTGCTTTTTGCTTCTCTGTGTCACTGTGATGTTGCCTTTCTTCTTCTTTCTTCGCGCCCGTCACACTCTCTCGCCGCCTCGTCTCCTCCCCTTGCTTGTCTCCTGTTTCTTTATTATTATTTTTTATTTCTCATTGATGTTGTTTCAGTTTGTCTTTTTCTTGTTCCTCTTAATCTTCACCACCAGCATTATCATCATCATTAATATCACCTTGTTGTTGTTGTTGTTGTTGTTGTTGTTGTTCGTCTTTTTTTTCTTTTTTTTCATTTCTTCTTCTTCTTCTTCTTCTTCTTCTTCTTCTTCTTCTTCTTCTTCTTCTTCTTCTTCTTCTTCTTCTTCTTCTTCTTCTTCTTCTTCTTCTTCTTCTTCTTCTTCTTCTTCTTCTTCTTCTTCTTCTTCTTCTTCTTCTTCTTCTTCTTCTTCTTCTTCTTCTTCTTCTTCTTCTTCTTCTTCTTCTTCTTCTTCTTCTTCTTCTTCTTCTTCTTCTTCTTCTTCTTCTTCTTCTTCTTCTTCTTCTTCTTCTTCTTCTTCTTCTTCTTCTTCTTCTTCTTCTTCTTCTTCTTCTTCTTCGTCTTCTTCTTCTTCTTCGTTTTCGTCTTCTTCGTTTTCGTCTTCGCTTTCGTCTTCTTCTTCATACTCCTCTTCCTGGTCCTCTCATCCTTAACTAAAGGAGATAACTTACTCACAAGCCCACACATTTCCTCTTTCTCTTCTTCCTCCTCCTCCTCTTCCTCTTCCTCTTCCTCTTCGTCTTCCTCCTCGTCTTCCTCTTCCTCTTCCTCTTCCTCTTCCTCTTCCTCTTCCTCTTCCTCTTCCTCTTCCTCCTCCTCCTCCTCCTCCTCCTCCTCCTCCTCCTCCTCCTCCTCCTCCTTCTCTTGGACTTTGCCTCTTCCTTGCGTTTTCCTCGTACATATTACCATTTTTTTGCGCTTCACATCCACTTCCTTTAAATGTTGTCGTCGTTGTTGTTGTTGATACGTGAACATTTTAAGGTAATTAGCTCCGTAGTTGCCTTTTTTCTAATAATAAGGGCGTCAGTCCTGTCATGGAGTACGTAGAGTAGCGATGATGGTGATGATGGGGAAGATGGCAGCGTGATTGGAAGGGTGAGTGGGGCTGGTGATGGTGATAGGATGATGGTAGGTTGCATGGATTGGCTGGTGATGAGATGATGGTGAGTGATGGTTGGGCTGTGGGGACGGAGGGGAAGGAGTGATGATTAGGCGATGAGGATAATGGGAGTGAAGAGGGATGGTAGAGAGAATTATTATTGTGATATGCGTGTGATTTGTCCAAAACTCGTGAATGCTTCATGCGATGTTTGTTTCCATTGATTTTAGTAGAGTGGTTTTGCTAAAAGTTTTGCACATACACACGCACGGACACACACACACACACACGGTAGCTCAGTGGTTAGAGCGCTGGCTTCACAAGCCAGAGGACCGGGGTTCGATTCCCCGGCCTGGTGGATATATTTGGGTGTGTCTCCTTTCACGTGTAGCCCCTGTTCACCTAGCAGTGAGTAGGTACGGGATGTAAATCGAGAAGTTGTGACCTTGTTGTCCCGGTGTGTGGTGTGTGCCTGGTCTCAGACCTATCCGAAGATCGGAAATAATGAGCTCTGAGCTCGTTCCGTAGGGTAATGTCTGGCTGTCTCGTCAGAGACTGCAGCAGATCAAACAGTGAAACGGAATATGCAGGAGTAGTGTGGACCCCTCATAAAAAGAAACACATAAGAAAGTTGGAGAGACTACAAAAAATGGCCACAAGAATGGTTCCAGAATTTGAAGGGATGACATATGAGGAGAGACTAAAAGCTATGGATCTACCAACCCTGGAACAAAGAAGGGAGAGAGGAGACCTGATACAAGTTTATAAATTGATCAACGGAATGGACCAAGTGGATAATGAAAAACTGATCCTGAGAGAAGGATATGACGTTCGAAGCACAAGATCGCATAGTAAAAAGCTGAGAAAGGGAAGATGTCTGAGAGATGTTAAAAAATATAGTTTCCCGCAAAGATGTATTGAGACGTGGAACAGTTTAAATGAAGAAGTAGTGTCTGCAACGAGTGTAAGATTGGATAAGTGTAGATATGGAAACGAGGCCACACGAGCATAAAGCCCAGGCCCTGTAAAACTACAACTAGGTAAATACAACTAGGTAAATACACACACACACACACACACACGCCCGGTAGCTCAGTGGTTAGAGCGCTGGCTTCACAAGCCAGAGAATCGGGGTTCGATTCCCCGGTCGGGTGGAGATATTTGGGTGTGTCTCCTTTCACGTGTAGCCCATGTTCACTTAGGTACGGGATGTAAATCGAGGAGTTGTGACCTTGTTGTCCCGGTGTGTGTTGTGTGCCTGGTCTCAGGCTTATCCGAAGATCGGAAATAATGAGCTCTGAGCTTGTTCCGTAGGGTAACGTCTGGCTGTCTCATCAGAGACTGCAGCAGATCAAACAGTGAAGCAAACACACACACACACACACACACAATAATAATTCGGTACATTTGGAATGGCAGCTTACATTATAGAGTCAGCTGAAGATTATACTTAATATCATACTTATACATACCTTTATATATTAACATTCATACACATCTTAGGTCTACACAACTCCATGGTGGCATCTGACATCCCGATGCGCGGCTTCTAGGTAGTGTGTAATTCACTGTTTGATCTGCTGCAGTCTATGACGAGACAGCCAGACGTTACCCTACGGAACGAGCTCAGAGCTTATTATTTCCGATCTTGGGATAGGTCTGAGACCAGGCACACACCACACACCGGGACAACAAGGTTACAACTCCTCGATTTACATCCCGTACCTACTCACTGCTAGGTGAACATGGGCTACACGTGAAAGGAGACACACCCAAATATCTCCACCCGGCCGGGGAATCGAATCCCGGTCATCTGGCTTGTGAAGCCAGCGCTCTAACCACTGAGCTACCGGGCCGTGTGTGTGTGTGTGTGTGTGTGTGTGTGTGTGTGTGTGTGTGTGTGTGTGTGTGTGTATTACTAGTATTAATCCCCTTTACACCGCGTAGTGTAGTGGTTAGCACGCTCGACTCACAATCGAGAGGGCCGGGTTCGAGTCCCGATAAGCGGCGAGGCAAATGGGCAAGCCTCTTAATGTGTGGCCCCTGTTCACCTAGCAGTAAATAGGTACGGGATGTAACTCGAGGGGTTGTGGTCTCGCTTTCCCGGTGTGTGTTGTAGTCTCAGTCCTACCCGAAGATCGGTCTATGAGCTCTGAGCTCGCTCCGTAATGGGGAAGACTGACTGGGTGACCAGTAGACGACCGAGGTGAATTACACACACACTGGGTGACCAGTAGGCGACCGAGGTGAATTACACACACACACTGGGTGACCAGCAGGCGACCGAGGTGTGAACACACACACACACACACACACACACACACACACACACACACACACACACACACACACACACACACACACACACACACACACACACGTTGCACCGCTTATGATATATATATTCTATATTTCTTCCTATTCTACAGCAACAGTAAAAATAACATGAATAACAATGACATTAACAACAACAACAACAACAACAACAACAACAACAACTACTACTACTACTACTACTACTACTACTACTACTACTACTACTACTACTACTACTACTACTACTACTACTACTACTACTACTACTACTACTACTACTACTACTACTACTACTACTACTTGCTGTTACGTATTATTATTATTATTATTATAATTGTTATTATTATTATTATTATTATTATTATTATTATTATTATTATTATTATTATTGTCATCATAGTTATCAGCGAAAGTTTCTTTATGTTTACATACCCAGGTCTTGAAAATAATTAATAATAGTCATGTACATTTATTTCGGTTTTCCTTCATGCTTTTAGTCCATTCCCGCCTGAGGAGTTTAATTTATAAAGATCGATTTTTTTTTTTTTTCTGGTTGGGAGCGGAAATTGAAAGGGAGAGCAGTTGTTGTTGTTGTTGTTGTTGTTGTTGTTGTTGTTGTTTTGTGTGTGTGTGTGTGTGTGTGTGTGTGTGTGTGTGTGTGTGTGTTAGTGTAAGTGTGGGTGTGAGAGCCATCCCGCACTCCCACACGGCAGCCTGGCTGTATGAAGCTTGTCAGCGAATTCTTGAGCGTCTTGCTGTGTTTGAGGTTGTCACTACTACTACGCATTGCCGCCACCTTCTCTGTTGTTTTTGTTGTTGGTTTGGTCTTGATGGTAATGTTGGTGTTGGTGATACTACTACTACTACTACTACTACTACTACTACTACTACTACTACTACTACTACTACTACTAGTGTTGTTCATTTTGCTACTACTAGTATTAATCCCCTTAACTATAAACAGACACCAGCCCCCCCCAACACTCAGATATAGTTGTTTTTTTATTATAAATCTAAAGAATGACATTTCTTTGTTCTTTGTTTGTGTGTAACTAGGGCTCTGCGTGTTCGAGGGCCATTTAAATGACACTCTTAACTGTGTGTGTGTGTGTGTGTGTGTGTGTGTGTGTGTGTGTGTGTGTGTGTGTTTACTATCCACTTAAACACTCGCTTTGTGCTTTGATTCGACACTCCTCACCGTACCTCACCTCTCCCTCTCACCCTGACTCAGTGGTGAACCAGTGTCTGGCTCGAGGCAGTGCGGTGGAGTCCCATCCAGGGTCGCCACTCACACTACACCTAATGAAGGACATCTGAATAATCTGAAATATTCCGCTCGGTAGAAAATAATTTTGATATATTATAATTACTCGCGGCCTCATGTCTGAAGGGAACCATATAACATTTTACTGCCTCGTCATTTCTGTACTGTTTCTCTTCATTAGTCTATCAGATATGCCGTAAAAGAGCGTACAGCAGGGGCGGCGAGGTGGAATAGTATAGCACTATTGCATATTCACATCTGTCTTTCCAATATATATATATATATATATATATATATATATATATATATATATATATATATATATATATATATATATATATATATATATATATATATATATATATATATATATATATATATATATATATATATATATATATATATATATATATATATATATATATATATATATATATATATATATATATATATATATATATATATATATATATATATATATATATATATATATATATATATATATATATATATATATATATATATATATATATATATATATATATATATATATATATATATATATATATATATATATATATATATATATATATATATATATATATATATATATATATATATATATATATATATATATATATATATATATATATATATATATATATATATATATATATATATATATATATATATATATATATATATATATATATATATATATATATATACTTCTTTTGCCTCTTTTATAATGGATTAGGAGATTGTATATAACAGTTGGGCTATTTTAGTTCAGGAGAAAAATTGTATTGTGACCTTAATGACATCTGCAAAAAAATTATGTCGCTTCATGAACCACTTGATAGTTTCCTCTGCTAGAAAAGACGAACATGATTATATGAATCGAGGGTGGAGACGTTGATAGGTGAGGCATTAGGGCGCCTTCTGCCGCTACATATCAAGAACAGAACAGAACTCGTGAGTGTTTCAGCGGTACACTTGTTACATCGTCTGCTGGAAGGAACTAGTGGCACCAACGGGAAATGTATGAGAGATTAGAAAGGAAAAAAAAAAAAAAAAAAGGGAAGATTTGACGAAATTTATAAATGGAAGGAACGATGAAAGAGTAGTGTACCGTGTGGCTTGGGGAAGAGAGGAAATGTGTGTGATGGCAATGTGAAGGGAAGGGAATAACAAATAGAGTGTGGTCTGTGTGGGGAGAGTCTTCAGACTGAGAGGAAGGGAAGGAGGGGGAGGCGTGTGGAGGTACTATAACGATGTGTGGAGTGGAGTGATGAGTGCTATAGGACCGTCCAGTAGAGGATGTGTGTGTGTGTGTGTGTGTGCGCCAGTGAGCAGGTCGGGATAAAGAGAGAGAGAGAGAGAGAGAGAGAGAGAGAGAGAGAGAGAGAGAGAGAGAGAGAGAGAGAAAATGTCATGTTTCCCATCGTTGCTATAACAACCATGCACAACGCTATCTACCTGCATGTTTTTCGAGTTGGTTACTCTCGGATCCTGTTCCTCTGTCTCTCATACTTTTTCGTTTCCTTCCTGTGCGTCCATTTCTTCCTTAAGCAACCACAGCTGAAACAACCCTCATAAATGTATCATTCCAAGGCCTGAGTGGGCAATCTTGACTGCTCAGAGAGAGAGAGAGAGAGAGAGAGAGAGAGAGATTACATAAAAGCTGGAGTATACGCACTCTCCAGCTTCTCACAAGGTCGTTTGGCCCGAAGCTTAGTCATGCATGTGGTGTTTGTTGAGTGGGGTTGAGGCAACCAACACCTGCACGGCACCGGTGAATATCGAGGTGAGTAGCATAATTTTGAATGGTGTTCATTGCGTGAGTTGCTAGTTATGCTGAAATTTTTTTTTTCGTTGTCACCTGTGAAAATATTCTGAAATCTTTATATAACTGTAACGGTCAAGCGGACACACACACACACACACACACACACACACACACACACACACACACACACACACACACACACACACACACACACACACACACACACACACACACACACACACGCAGAGAGAGAGAGAGAGAGAGAGAGAGAGAGAGAGAGAGAGAGGGGGGGAGGGGGGAGGGGAGGGGAAGGGAAGGAAAGGGAGGGGAGCCCCCGTCCCTCGTGGAGGAATGAGAAGTAAGCCAAATCCTTATTTTCGTTCACTTACTTGGCTTCCCCGATGGCTGGGCGGGCATGCTTCCCCGTGGGAACATCTACCGGCATCTACCAACACGGGAACCTGTACACAGTATGGAGTACTGATACACACACACACACACACACACACACACACACACACACACACACACACACACACACACACACACACACACCGACGCAAAGTTTCTGTCCCGATGGTTGCATTGATGCTACAGAAACCTGTTTCTCGTAAAGACCCCTCCGGAAGTATTTTCTTTTTTATTTCAAATAATTCATGCTCTTTGTATGAAATGAAAATAGAAACTATATTATCCTTTGAATATGCTGACCTCAGACTAGACGCCTTGCGCTGGAGCTACACAGTCTTAGCCACAAATCAGTGATTTGTATTCACTTGTGCTGTATGTTGTATTTCCCTTAATTTTTAAGTCCACTTGTCTTCTGACAGTCTGTTAACAAAATGCGTCAAAGACCATTCACACACATCAATGTCGTATCAGTTCCGTGTCCGGTCAGTGCTTCAGTGTCAGTGAAAAAAATAATTATCGTTGCATTGAATTTAGCTGACGTATTCAATACACACACGTTCGGCGCAGTTCCATGATTTGATTCTTCGTTCCATGGGGAAAAAAAAGATAAAAAAAAAAAAGATGTCTCCAGGGATTTCCTTCAGTGTTTGACGGACGTCGGACGAGTGTTGTGAGTATGTCCACAGGAATTCATGATGAACTACTTGTTGAATTGGTTCGGAATCATCCTGTTCTGCATGATTTTTTTACAACCACAGTATACGGACAGCAGTCTTAAGCAACGTACTTTACTTAGAAATTTTTTTTTTTCAGAATTCAATCAACTTCTTGTATAGAGTAAAAACTCTCCTTCATTTTCTCTTTCCCTCCGCGTTTCGTGTGCACACTTTCTTTTCTTCCTGTTTCCAACCTCTTCCTCTTTATCAAGAATATGACGATCATTGCCAGTTTAGCGCCCAAAAACTTGACTTTTTTGGCTATCACTGACGTAATATGGATATGTATGAACAGGCGGCACTGAAGCGTCACGGATTTCATGCACTGACACGGAACTGATACTGCACTGAAGTGTGTGAATGAGCCTTGATGCATTCGTAGTATAATGTAATAATAGGATATAAGATTAAGGAAAACCGCTGGACGTGAGAGCAGCGTATTATTCTTTGACAGATGTGATTACGGAAAGAATGCTCTTGGTGAATATAGTAAGAGGATCCAACGGCTTCGAGGAAATTAAAGAATGGATAACTATTTGATGTAATTCTTGTACTAGTACAATATTTCATACATCAGTAATTATATTTTAACATTAGCGTCCAGATGGGAAGGACATTTTTATTCGCAATGAGATTGTATGTGTTATCCTAGCAATATGTAGTAATTTTTTTCTCGTTTCTTGAACGTTCCTACGTGCCCATTGCTCACCGTAACACTCGTCTTCAGCTGCACTTTCTTATGTCACCTTCAACACCCAGGTTTGTTGTATAAATCAACCCATTCATTTTTTTTTCTTTTCATTATTTTACACATCTTTACCTTTTCTGACATTCTCATTATGACGGACACTCCTCTCAATTTTCTCTCAATTTTCTCCTATTTCTACTTCACATCCAGCTGACTCCCAACGCCCATTTCAGTTATTCGAATATCTTCACTGGCTTTATTTAATTCTCCTCATTATCACAACATGGGCACCTTTGCTCGCCTCGTCTTGTCTTGTCACTTACGAACACGTTATTATTTCTGCGCTTTTACTTTATAAAGACCTCTCGTCACTCCAGAGCTCTCTGTTTGCATCTCCTCGTGGGTGTTTGCTGCGATTACTGGGTTAGCAGCACTGTGACTCCCAACTCTCGGTGTTTCTAACCTGTCAAAACACCCTTCACTTCAGGGGCTGCGTACATACTGACTCCTGATACAGCTTTATAACTCCGCCTACATAATCAAGGATGAGATACGCCCAACATTCTTGATCTTTTCCATACCTCTAATCCATCTGCTTATGCTGTTATCTTCTCCGTTGGACTCCTCCGATCACAACCTCATATCTGTATCTTGTCCTATTTCTCCAATCCCTCCTCAAGATATCCGTAGGTGGAGATGCCTCTGGAATTTTGTCTCTGCCAGTTGGAGGGACCTGAGGAGGTATTGTGCTGATTTTCCGGGGAATAATTACGGTTTCTGTATCAGAGACCCATCTCTTTGTGCTGAACGATTTAGAGAGGTGATAGTGTCTGACATGGAGGCATACATTCCTCACTCTTTTTCTCAACCTAAACCTTCTCAACCTTGGTTTAATACAGCCTGTTCTCGTGCTATACATGATAGAGAGGTTGCCCACAAAAGGTACTTGAGCCTTCCATCACCTGAATCTCATGCACTTTATATTTCTGCCCAGAATCATGCCAGGTCTGTTCTTCAACTAGCCAAACACTCCTTCATAAACAGAAAATGTCATAATCTTTCAAACTCCAACTCCTCGAGACTTCTGGCATCTGGCCAAAAACATCTCCAATAACTTCACTTCTTTATCTTTCCCTCCTTTTTTTCATCTTGATGGCACCACTGCCATTTCTATCTCTAAAGCTGAACTCTTCTCTTAAACCTTTGCTACTAACTCTGCCTTGGATGATTCTGGGCTTGTTCCTCCCTGTTTTCCTCCCTCTGACTATTTCATGCCATCAATTAAAATTCTTTTTAATAATATTTTCCATGCCCTCGAAAACCTAAACCCTCGGAAGGCTTATGGACCTGACGGGGTCCCTCCTATTGTTCTCAAAAACTGTGCTTCTGTGCTTGCACCTTGCCTGGCCAAACTCTTTCAACTCTGTATATCGACTTCTACCTTTACTTCTTGCTGGAAGTTTGCCTACATTCAGCCTGTTCCTAAAAAGGGTGACCATTCTAATCCCTGTAACTACCGTCCTAGAGCTTCAATTTCTTGCTTGTCTAAAGGTTTTGAATCTATCCTGAATAGGAAGATCCTTAAACATCTGTCACTTCATAATCTTCTATCTAATCGCCAGCATGGCTTTCGTTAAGGTCGCTCTACTGGTGATCTACTAGCTTTCCTTACTGAGTCTTGGTCATCCTCTTTTAGAGATTTCGATGAAACTTTTACTGTCGTGTTAGACATATCGAAAGCTTTTGATAGAGTTTGGCACAAAGCTTTGATCTCAAAACTAAACTCCTATGGTTTATATCCTTCTCTTTGCAACTTTATCTCAAGTTTCCTCTCCGACCGTTCTATTTCTGTTGTGGTAGACAGCCACTGTTCTCCTAAATCTATCAACAGTGGTGATCCCTAGGTTTCTGTCCTGTCCAATTATTCATTAATGATCTTCTTAACCAAACTTCTTGCCCTATCCACTCCTACGCTGATGATACCACCCTACATCTTTCCACGTCTTTTCAGAGACGACCCACCTTTCAGGAAATCAACAGGGCACAGAGGGATGCCACAGAACACCTAACTTCTGATCTTTCTAAGATTTCTGATTGGGGCAGAGAAAACTTAGTAGTGTTCAACGCCTCAAAAACTCAATTCCTTCATCTGTCAACTCGATACAACCTTTCAGACAATTATCCCCTTCATTGACACTCAACTGTCCCCCTCTTCTACACTTAATATCCTCGGTCTGTCTTTTACTCATAATCTAAACTGGAAACAACTTCTATGAAGTTTGGTGGCAGTTTTTCTCGCCTCCTAACTGCTAACACTGTACAAGGGCCTTATCCGCTCTAGTATGTAGTCCACTTTTATTAGATAGGGTGGAATCAAAAGCTTTTCGTCTCATCAATTTCCCTCCTCTAACTGTCTTCAGCCTCTTTCTCACCACCTGAATGTTGCATCTCTTGCTATCTTTTTATCGCTGTTTTCATGCCAACTGCTCTACTGATCTTGCTAACTGCATGTCTCCCCTTCTCCTGCGGCCTCGCTACACAAGGCCTTCTTCCTCTAACCCCTATTCTGCCCGACTCTCTAACGCAAGTGTTAACCAGTACTTCTTAGTCTTTCATAACTTTCTCTGTAAAAGTCTGGAACTCCCTGCCTGTGTCTGTATTTCCAACTTCCTATGACTTGACTTAATTCAAGAAGGAGGTTTCAAGACATTTTTCCTTATCCTTTGGCTATTTCTATCAGCTCTGTAAGGAGACTGGCAATTGAGTGGGTTTTTTTCTTTATATTTTTGTTGCCCCTAGCGGCCTAGCCAGTCCTGCTCTCTTACATAACAAAAATCTTTTCTCTCCTCACTACTGTCCATTTACTATGTGTGCACATCTCTCTCTCTCTCTCTCTCTCTCTCTCTCTCTCTCTCTCTCTCTCTCTCTCTCTCTCTCTCTCTCTCTCTCTCTCTCTCTCTCTCTCTCTCTCTCTCTCTCTCTCTCTCTCTCTCTCTCTCTCTCTCTCTCTCTCTCTCTGCCAGTCTGTCTATTTGTTTGTCAGTTTGCATTGTTACCTAGCCATCCATCGACCTATATCTGGCTACACCACTATCTATCTATTTATCTTTTATAAATCTGTCTATGTCTTTATCACTGTGTCTCTCTGCTTGTTTATTGATTGAGCAATCGAGTGATCTATTTCTGTCTTATCTTTATGGAAATGTCCTTTTATCTCTGATGCTCGCTTTGTCGGTATCAAAGCATTTTAAGTGTTAGTATTGAAGAGTTTGCACAGGAGTATAAAAAAAAAAAAAAAAAATATATATATATATATATATATATATATATATATATATATATATATATATATATATATATATATATATATATATATATATATAACTAGTTTTGTGGTACAAAAGTGCTGTGATTCGATTTGATACTGTGCACTTTAGATGGGGACACTCGCGTTCTGTTGTTGTTCACGAGCCGCGTTACAGCCAACCGTTTGCTCCCCTGCGGAAAGGGCACAAAGCTCACGGTGATTGATCCTTGGGTGGGAATGGCACCGCTCACACAACGTCGGTACAGCCAGGTCACGGCCCCTCAGACTGCACTGCATGCGTATGTACTATCTGTGTGTTGATGGTGAACAGGACCACCAGGAAACATGAAGGCTTACATTACCTGCAGCCTTGTCATTCCCGCGACGCGAGCCCAAGCCTTCTCGGATGTGAGCAAAGAGCCACACCACGCGGTGTGTGTGTGTGTGTGTGTGTGTGTGTGTGTGTGTGTGTGTGTGTGTGTGTGTAATTCACCACGGTTGCCTGCTGGTCACCCAGCTAGCCTTCCCCATTACGGAGCGACCTCATAGCTCATAGACCGATCTTCGGGTAGGACTGAGACCACATAACACACTCCACACACCGGGAAAGCGAGGCCACAACCCCTCGAGTTACATCCCGTACCTATTTACTGCTAGGTGAACAGGGGCCACACATTAAGCGGCTTGCCCATTTGCCTCGCCGCTTCCCGGGACTCGAACCCGGCCCTCTCGATTGTGAGTCGAGCGTGCTAACCACTACACTACGCGGTGTGTGTGTGTGTGTGTGTGTGTGTGTGTGTGTGTGTGTGTTTCACTGTTTGATCTGCTGCAGTCTCTGACGAGACAGCCAGACGTTACCCTACGGAACGAGCTCAGAGCTCATTATTTCCGATCTTCGG
Organism: Portunus trituberculatus; assembly: GCF_017591435.1. Classification (NCBI taxonomy): domain Eukaryota; kingdom Metazoa; phylum Arthropoda; class Malacostraca; order Decapoda; family Portunidae; genus Portunus; species Portunus trituberculatus. The sequence continues at coordinate 20,672,730 of NC_059291.1, forward strand.
ATAGGCCTGAGACCAGGCACACACCACACACCGGGACAACAAGGCCACAACTTCTCGATTTACATCCCGTACCTACTCACTGCTAGGTGAACATGGGCTACACGTGAAAGGAGACACACCCAAATATCTCCACCCGGCCGGGGAATCGAACCCCGGTCCTCTGGCTTGTGAAGCCAGCGCTCTAACCACTGAGCTACCGGGTGTGTGTGTGTGTGTGTGTGTGTGTGTGTGTGTGTGTGATACTGCTAGAGGCAACTGGACGACGAAAAAAAGTTGTCTCAAACCTGTATGTGCATCTCTTCTCGCCCTGCCTGCTGTTGGTTGTTGTGTCAGTGCTGTCTATCACAGCACCACCCAGCAGTCTTCCTTCCTGCATCCCTTAAAAAATATTTCGCTCCGCCGCAAACGAAACGCCCCTTCATCACCATCATCATCATCATCATCATCATCATCATTCATCATCATCATCATCATCATTATCATTATCATTATCATCATCATCATCATCATCATTGTTATCTTTCACTGAACTTTCCCTCTCTCGCTGGATGGATATCAGGCACTGTGCGGGTTGCCGTGGATGACGTGGCCCTAAAACCTGTTAAAACATAGATTGACGTTTTCCATCCCACTAACAGATCCGGTCTCTATGGTTGAGTAGGGGATAAGCTACAAAGAAGTGGAAGATGGAGGCCTGATAGAGGCCAAGGTCGCATGGTGAATAGTGTGTGGATCTCTCCACCACGTGTCCTCTCCATGGGGGGAAGTTCCCGGCGTTCACAACCAGATTTTCCTAATGAGATTAAGTCTAGCCAGCATGAATAACTTAATTAAATCCTAATTCTCCATATACACACTTGAATGAAATAAAGGCACGGGTGAAGGTGTTTCCAAGGGAGATGAAGGCTTGTGGCTCATCGTCAACGAGAAGTGTGGGCGGCGAGGATCTGTTTTCCTTAAGCATCTCGAGGCACAAGGGTCAAACGTTCTTGTGTATAGTTATGTAGATACTCGCTGTCCCCCACCACCACCTTACCACCCTAACCGTATACAGCCGCCCTGCCCTGCCGTGAGAGGCCTGTCATTCCTCTCTAATTCTAATTTTAAAGGAGAGACGGGCCTCGTGCTGCCCTAGGGTGCCTCTCCTCCCGATCTTGTTACGTAAAGGATGCCGTGGAGGACCTCGCGCTAAGACTCTCTTTGCTTGTTTTGGACTACACTAGAATTTCAAAACGTTCCCTTCCATATTTTGTTTTGTTTCTTTTCTGGTACGTCTTTCCTTCACTTGTGCGGTGGTGGACAGCTGACATTCCTGGCTGTTCCTTCTTTCTTTCCCTGCGGAGAGTTTTCACGTAGCCGTGACAAGCTGACAGGCGTCTTCCTTAATGACTGGTGTGGACTGCAAGGAGACACGCTACTCATTCATTTCCCTCGCTTTTCAGTTTTCTTTTCTAAAATAAATTAAAAGTTTGTGAATAGCAAGATCCTTAAAACTTAATTTGCTTCGTTAGGTTAAGGTGGATCCCTGAAGGTGCGAGAAACTGACGCATCTGTGTCCAGGGAGGGCCTTTGTGTGACTACGCAAACACTGTAGCGGCAGTCTTGTGGGACCGCTGGGCGGCTATTGATCATTGTAGCGTGGTGGTGGTGGTGGCTGAGGTGGTGTAAGGGGGGACTGGAAGGGACGCCTTTGTAGATGTCTATACATAAGGATGGAATAGTATTGTGTAGGATAGAGATATGGGCGTTGTGGTGATAGTGAGTGGTGATGGGCGGGGTGTGAGTGGAGCGTGGTGAGTGGTAGTGGTAGGGAGGGTATGTTGTGGCACCGTTGTGGTGTAAGCAGTGGTGGCGGCGATCGGAGTGAGTGGATGCCTCGTAGGTTTGGCAGCACGTCTATTAAGTGTTACTGTCACCTTCACTCAGGCTCTTATCACCATCGCGGGGCGGCAGCCCAAGGACACAAATTGTACAAGATAAGGAATGTGTGGCAGCTAATGGTGATGGAGGAGACCGACCGCCTCAATAAAACAGTGGTGATGTTTAGTGATGTTATTACAGTGCATAGTTTCACCTTCATTACGTGCACATAGCAGCAACACTCTGGTCGTGACCACCGCAGGCCCTTGTATATATTGTATTGTTTATATGAATAAAGTCAGCTGTTTGTTTCGTACGAACGCTTCACTGCACTCTGACAAGACAGGGAAAGTTAAGCGGCCAGACGCCATCCCGCACACACGCTTCCTGGTTGTGTAGCGGTGAGCGGAAACGCTTGCTGTGATCGCCAAGACGCCGCATCAGCCTATGGCCATTGATTTGTCCCACACAGCACGTAGCGAAGCGTGTGACTTCGGAGTCGCTGCCTTGCAGACGTTGCACGGCTCAGTCAGTAATACCAGCTGGGGCCACAAAATGGCACGTGGACAGCACACTGACGTTGTGAGAGTTTCGGTGCCTACACTATAAGACATTTTGGGAAATCGTTCTGATACTGTTTTGGTGTCATTACTTTTAATGTTGCAAAGAAGGTACGAGGAAGTGTCACGGAGGGCAGCCATTGGGACACATCTCTTTCCAACAATGCGGGTCGTCACCGTTCCAGGCAACCTTGTCCCTCAGTGGATGACCTTGACCCGCAGAAGTGAGCGAGCCGGCAGCGTGTTGTGAACGCCAGAGCGGCGCACCTTTAGTGTGGTCCTGCTAGCGCCACCCTATTGTTCTCGATCCCCGTCGCTATTTTCAAAACCCTAATTAAGCATTTTAGTCAGTTTTGCTACGTTAATTACTGATGTGGGAATTTTTTGTTTGTGTGTGGATGGGTCCGCGGCCTCCTGCTCCATGCGTGCCGGTGGATATTGAACAGCCTTGGTCTTGGCGGGACTGCTGGTGGTGTGCGCGGGAGGGTGTGGGGCGCCAGGGTGACGCTGTAACGTGCTCACGTGGTGTATCCTGCGCGCGCTACCGTTGTCATTTACAGTGATATAAGACATAGTGGAAGCTGACAGAGAGTAATGCTGTGGAAAGTATTTGTCCTGGTAATTATAGTGTAAGTACAGCCGCGAAGCACCAGAACCAGCCGGCATCAGCACTAGTTCTAGTTGTAGTAAGTGAGTGAGGGTGTGAGGAGACTTGGCCCGTGCTCGCCGTGCCGCCAGATGAGGAGAATTGGATGATGTGTATTGGCTAACTTACCCTCACAAAGCCTCATCCCGGCTTGGGTCGGAGAGGGCAACGTGGCTGTGCAGGGCGCAGGGTGGGTTAAGGATGGTGCAGGGCCAGTGTAATGATGTGGTATATACCAACATTGTCAACAGCCACTTTCTCAATTTGCTCAATTTTGTATTTGGTAATGCTTCAGGAAGTACTTTTGAGAACAATGAAGCCAGTATCCTGACTGACATGTGACCCTCCAATTATTGTGATTTCAGACGTGATCGTTATTTTGAATTGTCTCGCAGTTTTTTTTTTTTTATAGTTTTTTAACGTTATAGAGTGCTATCATCTTGAGTGTTTTCTTTTTTTCTTTTTTTAACTTTCGACCCATTACCTTGTCTTCTCACGGGGAGAGAATTAAACTTCACATTGTACAAACTTTTAGTTCCGTTATGCCACTCAAACCGGTCAGTCGAGTCGTCACTTGCCCGCGAGAAGTCAATATACTGTATATCAAAACACATCCACATGTCTTGCTGGGCGTGGGCGTGGGCGTGGGCCCGTCCAGCACACCCGGTGGTCTGTGTGCTCTGTAGCGATGCACAGTTACTACGTAGGAGAGTCGGGAGAGTCATATACTGTCAGGATTACTAGACGTGATGATACACACCACCCATCACGCCCTACACACACACACACACACACACACACACACACACACACACACACACACACACACACGCCCGGTAGCTCAGTGGTTAGAGCGCTGGCTTCACAAGCCAGAGGACCGGGGTTCGATTCCCCGGCCGGGTGGAGATATTTGGGTGTGTCTCCTTTCACGTGTAGCCCCTGTTCACCTAGCAGTGAGTAGGTACGGGATGTAAATCGAGAAGTTGTGACCTTGTTGTCCCGGTGTGTGGTGTGTGCCTGGTCTCAGGCCTATCCCAAGATCGGAAATAATGAGCTCTGAGCTCGTTCCGTTGGGTAATGTCTGGCTGTCTCGTCAGAGACTGCAGCAGATCAAACAGTGAAACACACACACACACACACACACACACACACACCGCGTAGTGTAGTGGTTAGCACGCTCGACTCACAATCGAGAGGGCCGGGTTCGAGTCCCAGTAAGTGGCGAGGCAAATGGGCAAGCCTCTTAATGTGTAGCCCCTGTTCATCTAGCATTAAATAGGTACGGAATGTAACTCGAGGGGTTGTGGCCTCGCTTTCCTGGTGTGTGTTGTGTGTTGATGTGGTCTCAGTCCTACCCGAAGATCGGTCTATGAGCTCTGAGCTCGCTCCGTAATGGGGAAGACTGGCTGGGTGACCAGTAGGCGACCAAGGTGAATTACACACACACACACACACACACACACACACACACACACACACACACACAGCTGTAATTTCACTAAGGGATGGCTGTTCAGACGTGAGGGAGTGAGGACTAAACTGTGGTGGCGTAAGCAAGACGACAGAGTAAAAGGCGTAAGGTGGTAACCTGAACGTGGGCTAAAGGCGGAGGGAAGGGCGTAGACTCTGTGGTGTGTGCTAATGAGAAGCAGGTAAATACGGAGTGACGAGGAGGTGTAAGGAAAGAAGCGGCCAGGAAGCAGGAAACGGTGAGGAAAGGTGAAAGGAATAATGAGAGAGAGAGAGAGAGAGAGAGAGAGAGAGAGAGAGAGAGAGGTGGGGGGAGGGAAGTGGTAAACGGAGGGACTGCTGTCTCACCGAGACGCTCGTTGTCCAGATTCCACTTGGTTGCATCATGTCTCACTCATGCTGATGGAGAGCCATTTGGCGCCTCGCGTAGGATCGCAGGGGAGCGAAGAAGGACGCAGCGAGGTGATTGTTGCGTTGGGAAGTTCTCTCATCAAGAGTGGCGACCCAGCTCCTGGAAAGAAGTGGCAGAATTTTGTAAGTGGCAGTCTGCTTGCTCATGGGACTGAACAGAAAATACAGAGACATTATAATCTAGTGCAAGGAGAAAATGAAGAATTGCTGCGAGAGAAAGAAAGTCAGGCGTGGAAGAAGTAACAGAGAAGCTGCGAGGTCATTCACCTCCAATCAGCCCGGGTCACGGCCGCAGCATATTGTGCGTGTATGTGTTATTCCCCCATAGGCGTCTGCTGGCCCGGAACATAGCCGGCAATGCCTCTTTAGAAAGAACTGTGTCCAGAGTGACTATCTTTGAGAAGGATAGAGACAGCAAGATCTCACAATCGCTCGGCGTGCAGCTTGTACACATTTATCAAGTAACGTATAGAGAGGGACGAGAGGGCAGTCAAAGATCGGGAGGAGTTAGTGTTTAAGAGACACATCAAGAAATATTTCCATATAGAATTGTGAATATTTGAAATGGCTTGAGTGAGAAGGTTGTTACAACATCTAACGTAGACATCTTTAGAGAAAAGTTAGATGAGTATAGATATGGATATATAGATATAGATATGGACATTATGACCCCTACTCGAAGTCTGTAATATATAACTAGGTAAATACAAAAAAATGAAAACACACACACACACACACACACACACACACACACACACACACACACACACACACACACACACACACCGCGTAGTGTAGTGGTTAGCACGCTCGACTCACAATCGAGAGGGCCGGGTTCGAGTCCCGGCGCGGCGAGGCAAATGGGCAAGCCTCTTAATGTGTAGCCCCTGTTCACTTAGCAGTAAATAGGTACGGGATGTAACTCGAGGGGTTGTGGCCTCGCTTTCCATGTGTGTGGAGTGTGTTGTGGTATCAGTCCTACCCGAAGATCGGTCTATGAGCTCTGAGCTCGCTCCGTAATGGGGAAGACTGGCTGGGTGACCAGCAGGCGACCGTGGTGAATTACACACACACACACACACACACACACACACACACACACACACACACACACACACACACACACACACACACACACACACACACACACACACACACACACACACACACACACACACACACACACACACACACACACACATCAACAGGAGACAAAGACAATCCATCGTGCTTAAAGTGACTCACTGTGGCGGCTCACTCATTCTGATGGCACCGTGGCACTGTGGCACCAAGGATTGGGGCAGTCAGGCGGGGAGGTGAATGTTGGTCAGTAAAAGGGATCTCGACCCATGGTATCGCCAAGGAGCCATGCCATTTATCGGCTTGTCTTTGTCCACGTTCAGCCTCTGATCACCAAAATCGTTCCCTGTCAGGACGTGGCGCACTAAAATCATTTCCTTCCTACATTCCTGACGTCGCCGCCTTGCCAAACATGAACTCTACATACTTTCTATCCATCAAAACGACACCAGGACCTTTGCAACTCTCTCTCTCTCTCTCTCTCTCTCTCTCTCTCTCTCTCTCTCTCTCTCTCTCTCTCTCTCTCTCTCTCTCTCTCTCTCTCTCTCTCTCTCTCTCTCTCTCTCTCTCTCTCTCTCTCTCTCTCTCTCTCTCTCTCTCTCTCTCTCTCTCTCTCTCTCTCTTACTCGTAACTGACGCAACAAGGAGCGACCTGCTGTAATTAATCTCTGAGGAATTGTTTTGGATGGTCGCATCACACCACTACTTGAGACCCGTGAAGGTGGGCGGCAAACACAACACCAGTGAACCAAGGAACGCCTCACGCTGCCTTTATTGAACTGAGATTCTGCTGCATTGCGAGGCTCAGGGAAGAACGGCTTCGCATCCTCAGCCTCGCGGGACAAGAACCAGGCGCTGGCAACGTCCGGGTCTTGCCACACAGGAGGAGCTTAGCAATAGACTCCCAGCTCGTCACCACCTCCTCCTGCCATTACTCACTAGTCTCGCCTGGCACGTCCTTCCTTTTAAACGTTAGGAAATGAGCGAGAGGTGCGTGTGGACGGGTCAGGATTCTGGGAAAGGTTAAGGTGAAGAGTTATTTTTGACACGGGAAAACATGTGTTAGGGTGGTGGCGGCGGCGGCGGCGGCGATTGGTGTCATCATCACTTCTTTTTTCCTTGTCATCATCATCATTATCAACATCATCATTATCATCATCATATGCAGTGGCGTTCGTGGATAAGGTGGTGAGCGTGGGATCGGGCAGACGTCCACGGGTAGGTTGGAATCCCACCAAGTACCGCTTTGAAGCTATGTCATTTGTCGAGTGGTTTAAAGTCACCTACGTGTCACCATGATACCCAGGTTCTAGGTTGTTACACCAAAGATGCCCTTGGATAGTGATATGGCCCTAATATGGATATCACTATAAATAAAATTGCCTGCGCCACTATTGGGCGGAAGCTGAACAGCGCTTTCCACATAATCTTCAAGTATGCCTACAGGCGCTATAGGTCATAACATAAAAAAAAAAAAAAATCATCTCCTCCTCCTCCTCCTCCTCCTCCTCCTCCTCCTCCTATCACTTCTGTTATGCGTTCAGCACACAGAGATGGGTCTCTTACACGGAATCAGTAATCATTCCAAGGAAAATCAGCATAATACCTCCTCAGGTGCCCCCTACTGGCAGAGGCAAAACGCCAGAGGCACCTCCGCTTAGGGGAATCCTGGGGAGGACTGGAGAAATAGGACAAGATACAGAAATGAGATTGTGGGTAACAGCATAAGCAGAAGGATTAGAGGTAAGGAAAAGATCAAGAATGTTGGGCGTGTCTCCAAGACGGTCAGGAATACGAGTAGGGTGTTGCACCAGTTGTTCTAGGTCATGGAGGATAGCAAAGTTGAAGGCTAGTTCACCAGAATGGTCAGTGAAGGGAGAGGAAAGCCAAAGCTGGTGGTAAACATTGAAATCTCCAAGGATGGAGATCTCCGCGAAAGGGTAGAGGGACAGAATGATCTCCACTTTGGAAGTTAGATAGTCTAAGAATTTACTATAGTCAGAGGAGTTAGGGAGAGATAGACTGCACAGAGTAATTTAATTCAAGAGTGACTGTTGAGTCTAAGCCGTTATGTCAGACAGCTGTGTTTCGGGGAGGAAAAGAAGATGAGGTTTAGTAGAGGAGAGGTGGTGTTCCACAGATTGAAAATTAGATCTAAGACCGCGAATGTTGCAAAGTTAATGAGGAAAAAGTTGAGGGAGGTGTCAAGACGTTTTGGGTCGCCACCGAGAGAGCAGTCCGACCTGGGGACATTTTTGGTCCTCTCTCCAGTAGGGGACTCAGAGGTTGGATTTGAAGTTGCCATTTTGAATTTTGTATTTGAAGTGAAGGGTGTGTGTGTGTGGTAAGTGCATGTAGTTTTGTGTGAAGAAGGAGAGTTGTCTTTAGAGGGCAGGCTGTGACTGCCCCCTTGGGTTGTGAGACACAAAGGAAAACGTTCAGCGAGATCACAACTAGCTTTAATGGAAGGTTCACAGCGCCCCCCGAACTAGTGCTATTAGATCTCACTGGGAGTAAATTATCGTATCGGTACGTGTCTACTACGTCCGCTCATTCTTTTGGCTAGCCCTCTCGGACCTGTACGGGAACTGGCATCAAAGTGAGTCTTTTGTTAAATCTTTATTGTTGCCTTTGGCCAGTTTTTCCCTCTTACAAACAAATAAATAGATGAATAATTAATAGTAATTATAATAATCATAATTAATAATAATAATAATAATGATAATAATAATGATAATAATGATAATAATAATATCAACCAAATCAAACTCTAACACATCCCACCAACTTAAATAGCCATGAAAAAGTTTGATGATTCCACACCCGACTAAGATTTTCCTGGGGCGTGGCAAAGCAAACAAAGCAAAGGGAGCTCGTGGTGGTGGTGGTGGTGGGGGAGAGTTAAGGCGTGAGGGGATATTGTCATCATAAGGAAACGGATGGTGTGATGTTTGTCTGTCCCCGGCAAGCGTAAGTCATACCTAGGGCAGTTTTTTTTTTATTTATTTTTTTTTTTTTATGCTCTGGTCCCACGACACAATATATATCTTGATGTCATGGTCTGCATTTGAATCACGACACACCTAGCACTTGGATGTTGCTTACTATAATAATGCATTCAGATCACACGTCGTGTATTCGAAACCCACGATTACTTGTTTTGGATTCCACGATATGTACGTACGTAGGAATTTCTTGTGTGTATTTAGTTATTGATAGCATTCCCTGTGATTTTTTATGATCTTGAAGGCCACTCTCTCTCTCTCTCTCTCTCTCTCTCTCTCTCTCTCTCTCTCTCTCTCTCTCTCTCTCTCTCTCTCTCAAACCCATGTGCGTTGCGGCATAAACAAGAGAATGTGCCATGTAGTAAATTTTCAGCTGTTGGAAGCGCAATGGGACAAGCGTGGCGTCTGAAAAACATGTGGGTGCAAGTCTTGAAGTAAAGGGGAGAGACGGGAAGATGTAACTCCATTGTAAATCTCTCTGCTCACTTAGAAGACATGATTTTTTTTTTTTTTTTTTTTTGTTTTATAGATGAAAATAAATAACAAATGAGAAAGATGTTCATAAAGTCAGTAATTGTAATGGTAGAAGTGACGTAGGCCGCGGTGATGGTGGTTGTAGAGAGAGAGAGAGAGAGAGAGAGAGAGAGAGAGAGAGAGAGAGAGAGAGAGAGAGAGAGAGAGTTTACTACCGGAAGTTTGTACTGTGAGAGGCGCGGGTGTTGGGCTTTCAGAGCCATTCTTGCGGGAGAGGGAAAGGTCAGAAGTTATAATATTATGTTGGACGGCCGCTACCGGGTGATGATGATGGAATATCGTGTGTGGCGCAGCGTCTTGGCGTAGGAGATTAAGCGTCTTGTGAACCAGAGACAAGGTTTTTGATAATTTGGGAGGAGAAACGAGGAATCTCATTTGATTACCTTGCCGTGACTTCTGCTCAGCTTGACACAAAGAGCACATAGGAAGAACAAACAGTAGCGTACATGTTGTGATAAGCTTGTATGGTCATAGACTCTAACTCTAAACTCTGCATGGTGATTGAATAGAGCTGTCTGGTGCTTGTGACTGACATGTAGTATTTCCCCCCCTCCCTTCTCTCTCTCTCTCTCTCTCTCTCTCTCTCTCTCTCTCTCTCTCTCTCTCTCTCTCTCTCTCTCTCTCTCTCTCTTTCATATTGTCATCGGCTTCACCGTGTGAAAATTTTTGTGACAGCTCTGCTTGTGTTACGTTATGAGGCGTTGCAAGGACATAGGCAAGTTGCAGATCAGTGATATGGAGCGGCGAGCCTACAACTAGAATAAGCAAGGAACATCTCACGAGTGAAGTAAAATGTTTTGGAAATATTAAAAGGTTTCTTATATTTGATTTAGCACGGCCGTGGAGGTCTCCGCCAGGCCTTCCCAGTTTTACTGTATTTTATCTATTTTCTTAAGTGTTTTTACGCTCTGATAATTGTGGACTGGCAGTTAAGAATGTTTTATGTAAAAGTTAAGCGTCTATATTAAATAAATAGATTGGGTTTTCTTCATTACGAGTTGAACTATTTCAAGAGAAGGGTATCCGCTAAAAAGCCAGCCCGATCAGGACCCATTGATTAAACACCGGGTATTAAAGGGTAAAGAAAGGTTCCGCTTACTGTCGTCTCACCATGACCTCGTAAGGTGTTACCGAGGGAGGTTGTTTGTGACGGCAAATGTGTACCGTCACGCGTCACTGTTTCTTATCAATACTTTTTAGTGTTTTATTTCGTCAGTCTCTTCGAACCTCCGACTGTCTTGCATAACGTAGAATACAATTGAAGGCTGGTTTTGCATCTGTTGTCGTCGCAATTATCGTCATCACTGTGGATGTTTTTTTGTCATTAAAACAACAAATCTTTTGAAAAACTTTTTTATCTAGTTTTTTTATTTATTTGATTATTCATTCATTCATTTATTCATTAATAATTTTTTATTCATTCATTTGTTCAGTCATTTATTCATTTATTCATTCATTCATTCGCGTAATTCTTTTTACTTGTTCCCACAGGTGAAATATGAGCGTGGATGTTTTTTCCACTTTTCCCCCTCAATTGTTAACGTATGCAAAACTTTATGTAACTGTATTGCCTCTCGTTCACATCAAAGGGAGTTCAATCATTGCGTCACAGCAAACGCCATGCTCACAGGCGAATTATTATCAGTGTTTTACTGGTAACGTGTCTGCATCCGCTCCTAGTCATCGTGTAGGATGTTTCGTCATCGTCTGTCTTAAAGTGTTGAAGTAAAACACTCGCCCTGCCACTCCTCCACACACTACACAGCTCCAAGAAACCTTTTTCTTTTTTGTCCAGATGTTCTGTAAGTGATGGTGTTACTAAGTCTGCCTTCTGTTGTGTGTGTGTGTGTGTGTGTGTGTGTGTGTGTGTGTGTGTGTGTGAGAGAGAGAGAGAGAGAGAGAGAGAGAGAGAGAGAGAGAGAGAGAGAGAGAGAGAGAGAGAGAGAGAGAGACTTTTACTTCACTTTCTCGTGTCACATTGCGTAGTTTTATGTTGTTTGTTCTTCCTTTGCGTTCTTTGATATAGTACATGACCACTTATTGAGCTTAGGTGAGCAGGAACAGCGCTGGGCCACGAAAATACCTAAACTGACAACCTCTCCTCACTACTTGCTCTCTCTCTCTCTCTCTCTCTCTCTCTCTCTCTCTCTCTCTCTCTCTCTCTCTCTCCTCGGTTTGTTGTTTTCTTTGCTAAGTGAGTGATCTTATCTACGCGTTTCCTGTGTGATATTGGTGCTATTATTAGTGTTGCTGTTATTATTATTATTATTATTATTATTATTATTATTATTATTATTATTATTATTATTATTATTTTCATCATCATCATCATCATCATCATCATCATCATCATCGTTGTTGTTCCTGTTGTTGTTGTTGTTGTTGTTTTGTTTTTGTTGATTTGTTGCAGTTGATTGTATATACGGCGGGTGCAGGAGATGAAAAGAAAAGGAAATATTTTATTAATTTCTTACTTTATCTATTTATTTATTTATTTATTTTATTCATTTATTTGTTTATTCGTCTATTTTCTAATGCCATGACAAACTGAACTTGCTTTTTCGCATTTGTTTTTCCTCTTAGGCTTGAGTTTACTCACGTTCGTTTGCACGAATGTATCATGCCACTTTGTTCTCTCTCGCTGAACTGGATATTGGATCTTCCCTATGTTAAAGTTGCCTTTTTGTGTCATCTAGAGTACTATATACCGATGTGTCATACTGAAAGTCCTATTATTTAAATCAACTTCTTCTTCTTGTTCTTCTTGTTCTTGTTCTTATTCTTGTTCTTCTTTTTCTCCTCCTCCTTATGATAAGTTCCAGAGTGATCAAGCATAATTTCTTTCCTTCTCTTTAGTATCGTTTCCTTTCCTTTACGTTCTTTTCTGTTCCTTTCCTTTCCTTTCCTTTCCTTTCCTTTCCTGCTCTGCTCTGCTCTGCTCTGCTCTGCTCTGCTCTGCTCTCCTCTATTCACTACTCTGTTATTTTCTGTGTTCTTCTCTTCTGCTTTCCTTCGATCTCCTCTCCTTCTCTTTTCTCTTGCCTTGCCGCCTTCTTCCTCTTCGTGTTCACATTGTCAGCACAGTGTTGGCGAGCGTCCAGGGTGGTGGCGCCTCGCATTCACCCTGTGACTTACACTCCTGCCCTGATGAAATGTCTGGGGCGCTTTTTGAAGCTCCGTGGAGCATATGTGTAGTGGTCATGCTGTTATAGTAGTAGTGGTAGTAATAGTAATAGTAGTAGCAGTAGTAGTAGTAGTAGTAACAATAGTAGTGGTAGTGGTAGTGCTGGTGGTAGTTTTTATTATCATTGCGCTGTCCAAGGCATCTGGTTGCCTACTGTTGCATGACGTTTTCTTCAAATACCGTGGAAGATGTGAACAATAGACGAAAGAAAATGGATGACAGATACATTAAAGTCGTTAAACCGGAGCTGGAAGTCATTAGGAGATCTCCTGATTAGTTTGGTGTGACGGGGATTATATTGTCAGCAGGCTGTTGAACCAGAGTCAGCTGAGCCTTCCCTACTGATCGACGCGCCATGACCCTGCCAACGGGTGAAGGTTGTCGTGGCGGGTGGAGAGAGGGTTGGAGTCAAAAGCCCTGTATGTTATTCTAATTTTATTGATTAGTTTGTTTTTTATCCTACATGATTATTATTCTTGTTTTAATATTTATTTATTTGTTAATAAATAAATAAATTTGTTTATTTATTTATTTATTTTTTACTTTGCATCTTTCTTATTGTTTTATTAGTTTAACTATTTATTATTGCTAGAGAAAGCTGTGATACTTTCTTTAAGTTTCCCAATCGGGGAAGGGTTGACAATTTTGAGATATTATCTGAATTTACAATTGTTGTTTTTGTTATTATTATTATTATTATTATTATTATTATTATTATTATTATTATTATGATGATGATGATGATGATGATTATTATTATTATTATTATTATTATTATTATTATTATTATTGTTATTATTGTTATTATTATTATTATTATTATTATTATTATTATTATTATTATTATTATTATTATTATTATTACCTAGATGGTGACTTTTTTTTTATCTTGAGTGGAATACGTGACGAACATCCTAGTGGTCTACTTACTCACTGACTGTGTCTGGTGAAAGCTTGCAATCCTTGGAGTAGATGCGGGAAACAGAGAAACATTAAAGATCTAAGAAATTGATGGAAACTCAGGAAAACTCGGTCACTTTACCGCTGTGATCGCCCGGCTCAGTGCATTATAATCTTCATTGGTAAACTCTGGACCTTTGTCATTGTTTCCCTGCGCTTTAGTTGCTTCAGAAGAATATCAAAACAAGTGTGGAACTAAATTCTGTCACTTTTTGGGCGGTGTGTGGTATGGTGGCAGTTAAACTTGTATTTCCTTTTCTTTTCTTTTGATTTTTATGCATGGAAAAGATAAAAGCCTCTTGTGGTGGACCGTAGCGATGACAAATGTGGGTACTAGTAATTGTTTTTAATTACCCAATGAGATTCTTTGTTGGCCCCGGAGCTTTCTTCCCGCTGATTCATGCAGGACCACGCGGAGGAATGGTTAACACAGAACTGCTCAGGTGGTGGTGAGTGTTGTGATCTTCCTCCCGCAATTCTTTCATGGTTAGTTGGGAAGTAGTCTGCCACTCTCATTCCCACACTATTTACAGGCTTCCCTTAATTATGCTCAGATGTTGTGCTTACTTTAACTTTGCTCTGAAAAAGTGGAACTGCTCTATCTTGTACTCCATATCTCGAGCTTAACCTCTAAACTTAACTACAGATTGTTTAAAGTTTGAAGGGAAACAAACGCAGTCAAAAAGATCAAGATTAAGGGTGAAGGTAAACACAAGACAGTGACAGGGAGCACAGGAGACAGTTGTTCAGCTGGAGATTTGACATTTCGGTCAATCTCTACCCAGTATCGTGCATGTCAGACTGTGATGCCGGACAGGTGCTTTACGGACCTTGCCGGGTGCTGAGTAGAGTCTTATCAGAGTGGATGTCTTGTTCCAGCGCAGTATTGATGACACCTTCCCCATTCCCCAGCCGTGACCCTGCGTCTGATGAGGCTTGGGGCTGAGGGCTGTGGGAGGGAGAGAGGGGGT
>NC_059291.1:20694910-20702410 GCF_017591435.1 Portunus trituberculatus
TGATTATGCCATTACCCATGTTTTAAAGATGAGAGAGAGAGAGAGAGAGAGAGAGAGAGAGAGAGAGAGACGCCCAAATAATAAAAGAGTAACGAAGAACACATCTATTCACACAGACGGCCAACGCTCCCCAGAAAAGTTTTATGTCTCTTCAGTTCAATTTTTAAGCAAATTTATCATCTTCTCGCTCATCTAATGGCGATCATAAATGTGAAAATCATAGTAGAAGAAATAGACCTCAGAATCACTTAAGTCCTATCAGTGTTCATACTCAGATGTGTCTTGTGATGTTCTGTTTTACAAAGCTCGTGTCTTACTCCACCTCGGGACATTGAAGCTTCGCCGAGCCACTCGCGAGCCTGGTCTGCGTAATGGTGAACTTGTCAAATATCTATCAACCTACCTATTTATCTATCTATCTCTATCTATCTCTGTCTATCTATCTATGTCTGCGTGAGGAATAGCGTAGCGGCGCGGACTTGGGCACGCATTCTGAGGAGGCGTGGCTCAGTCCTTTACGAGATCCATCATTGTTGACCATCAAGGTTATGTGTTGACTCGTGTGTTCAGGGTCACGTTGTATTGTGTGGTTGAGTTCCCTTGCGTGCTCCAGCCGTGATGATGATGATAATGATGATGATGATAATGATGATGGTGGTGGTGGTGGTGATGAGCAGGACGAAAACAAGCACGAGGGGGGGTAGGATTGGAATATGAGGAAGAAGAGATAGAAGAGTACTTAGAAATGTCAACGTAGAAGAGAAAAGAGGAGGAGGAGGAGGAGGAGGAGGAGGACGAACTTAGGTCAAGGATATCATCTTTTTTTCACCTTGTTTCTTCAGAGGTCTTCGAACTCAGAAACCTGACCTTGGCGTGGAGAAAAAATATCGAAGGAAAGGGGGAGAAATGATAAAAATAAAAAACAGGCATGTGTGTGTGTGTGTGTGTGTGTGTGTGTGTGTGTGTGTGTGTGTGTGTGTGTGTGTGTGTGTGTGTGTGTGTGTGTGTGTGTGCTCTCTCTCTCTCTCTCTCTCTCTCTCTCTCTCTCTCTCTCTCTCTCTCTCTCTCTCTCTCTCTCTCTCTCTTTCTTTCTTTCTTTCTTTCTTTCTTTCTTTCTTTCTTTCTTTCTTTCTTGCTTGCTTGCTTGCTTGCTTGCTTGCTTGCTTGCTTGCTTGCTTGCTTGCTTGCTCTCTCTCTCTCTCTCTCTCTCTCTCTCTCTCTCTCTCTCTCTCTCTCTCTCTCTCTCTCTCTCTCTCTCTCTCTCTCTTTCGATTATGATTTTATATTATCTGTCTTCAATCTCTTCACTTTGTTTTCTCCTGCTTCCTATAAAGAACATTTCACTAATATAACAGACAACCTATACATCGGTTAAAGATTTTTCTAGGATCATTTCCCTGCATATTTCCTCCTTGCTGTGACCTCTGGCTCGCTGGGAGTCGGGTCACTAGGCCACAGGAGGAATCGTGGATCTTCTGCCCTTCTTGCTTTCCCCTACTGGGCCGCCTCCCGCTTTACCTTTTCACCTCACTGCTTGTTCGCTTTTTCCATCTTTTCCTCGCCCTTCGTGAGCCACCTTTTCTTTTTCGGCCTCTCTCCATGCCGTTTCCCTCTGACCTCCTGCTGTTTCCTTTACTCAACACAAAACTTTCCTTCCGCTTCGATGTTATCCTCTCTCTCTCTCTCTCTCTCTCTCTCTCTCTCTCTCTCTCTCTCTCTCTCTCTCTCTCTCTCTCTCTCTCTCTCTCTCTCTCTCTCTCTCTCTCTCTCTCTCTCTCCGGTTCTTTGTGTCAGTTGTGGCTGTAAGTAAGCTTTTCTTCTCCCTTCTTGATAGAAGTTAAATATACCGCATAGGGCCCGCCAGGAGAGAGGCTATTCTAGGGAAGATTACCAACGGGGTGTGCCTGGCGAGGCCGATGAATAGGAGACGGGCCGGGGAGCAGGGATGGGGTGAAAATCGAGATCGGGAGAGGAAGAGGAGGGGGAGAAATAAGGGGAATGGGGAAGTTTAGAAGTGGGTTGAGATACACTCTAAGGGAGTGAAGAAGTGAAGAGTGATAGAGGAATTAATCATGACAAGTTAACACTTACGCATCCACTGGCGTGCGACTTAGCGACAATGTGGCCCGCCATGCATCCCGGAGCTGCCGGTCCGCGGCTGCCTCACACAGGTATTGACGTCATGCGGGACATTTTATTATAATTTTTTTCGTTCACATGCATTCTTTCCTACTTCTAGTTGGCCTTGATATTTCATATTCCGTCCATTAATGGATAACAAACTGTATGGCCGGTATTGTTTAAGGTGACGGTGACGGCAAGACTAATACATTATCTCTTGTTTCAGGTGAGTGTGAGTAGACGTCGTGCTGAATGGTGAGGCAGACAGGTAGGTGTGCAGTACATTGCGTGTTGGTGGAGGAGATGTGGCCTTCGGTTCGGTCAGGTGTGGCAGCATTGGTGTTAACCCCATCCTGGCCAGGTAATTAACGCTTAGACGGCGGGGTGGGAGTGGCGGTGGGAAGGATAAAGGGGTTTGTTGGAAGGTTCGCTTCGTCAGCGACTGGTAAGAGATTGTGTGGATGAGACACCCAGGACTTGGTTTTGCGAGTCAGTGATATCTGAGGGAGTGAACACCTGCAGACGCCTCACAAGGTCGTTTAGACTCCAGGCACCACTGCAAATCCCCTGTGACGACCAGACTGTAAACGAGGTCATAACGTCACATTAGTGTCTACTGAAGACTCGAACTGATTCCAGGCCTTGCCTTATTATGTTAACGGCGTAGGCAACCCCGTCCCATGCTCTGTATTTCATCAGGATGGAGTTTCGTCGTCATTTCAGACGAACGATGGATCAAGTTGTTTTGTTTATTTTGATGCAGATTCTATAAAGTAGCGCGACCAGACCCGCCTCGCCCCAAACACCAGCCCACCCTTTCCCCACTCCGTCCTGCCTCGTCCCGCCCGTTTTCGAGTTGTCAGCCTTGGTGGCAGTATGTACTGTACCACACCGGGACGGCCTTGACAGTGACTTTCTCTAACTTGATGACCCTGTAGTCACTTTTCCAGCCAGTCCTTCACACAACAGCCGTGCTCGGTCTGCAATGCCACTCCCTGCTACCCTTCAGCCTACTGTCCAGCAGTAATGTCATGTACAGCGAGACTACGTCGCCCCGCCACAGAGGCAACATTCTTCGAGGACGCGGTAACGAAGTGCACTTGATTTCAGAAAGGCAGATGTACCCGTTTTCTTTTGTTGTGATGGTCGAGACATTGCAGCTGGTGACGCGACCTTCCTCACCCCTGGTGTTGTTGTTGTATGTTATCTATGTGGTATCTCTAGTGGTGTGTTTGCTAGGCTCTGCTGGCTGGTGGTAGTGAGGGAAGGAGGAGCAGGACATAGCGGTGGCGAATGCTGATGTTGGAGATGAGGGTTGAGATAGGTTGGTAGGTACTCAATAGGTCAGGGGGGCGATTGTGGCCTCGGTGTGATGACGTCACGACGCTGGCCACGCCCATCTCTCCAGTCCGCCATGACTCACCTCGCGCCCCTTACACTGATTAACGTATGTGGTTAATGACCACTCTCTGCTGAACACACACAAGGAGCGGATGGCGGTGTCCCGGAGCGGTTACTGAGGTTTGTTTGTCACCTGAGTGTAGTACATCGGCTTACTGTGTGTTTGGCTCCCGTGTGTGGGGACGGTGTCATACCGCTGCCAGAGACGTGTGGCATTAAGGTTTTGTTTGGCTTCGACACAACACGGGAAATGTGACTAATTAGGAACGATATGTAGTGAAATGGCGCGTTAATACCACGTTTTGAAAGATATTGCTGCGTCTCCTGGGAATAAATGTGTTCTTCAGCCACGCCCTTATCCCAGTGACACATCAGTCTTCCACGAGCTTGGAAACGATAGAGAAAGAAGCCTCAGGGCGGGATCTTGTAAGTGAATAGATACGTAAATAACGCCTCCCCCTCTCTTCCTTCCCTTCCACACAGCTGCCAAACTTACAAGTCTTGTGTCTACGTCACCAGTCAGCCCTAATAGTAGTCTGCCTGGCCTAACCCGGTAACTCCTCCGTAACCTTGAGTGACCCAGCTGTAGCCCGGGCTGTGCGTCACGATCCCGCTGACCTCACGGCAAAGGTGGGCGGCCCGGGTGGTCACGGTATCGACGAGTGGGCGGGATCCTCGGCGCTGGGGCCCCCGGCTGCGCGTCGCCTGTATGGAAAGAGAGAGAGAGAGAGAGAGAGAGAGAGAGAGAGAGAGAGAGAGTGTAATGTCAAGTGGAAAGGATAGTGAAAGTGCACGACTAGAGAGGAAAAGGAAGAACGTAAAGGACGAACAAGACCAAAGAAAGAAAAATTTTGCGAACGAGAGAGAGAGAGAGAGAGAGAGAGAGAGAGAGAGGGGGGCTGGATCTGGGAAGCTTACAGTTGTCATGCTTTCAAAGGTCTCTGATTTTTTATGATGAGCGTGGATGGGATGGAGGTAAAGGTGAGGGACGAAAGGCGCGGTAGGTTAGTTTACCCAGGTAATTGAGGCTTAATTGGCTGCTAATGAGCCTCAGGTGGAGTGAGTCCCTGTATGGGGTCGAGAGAGAGAGAGAGAGAGAGAGAGAGAGAGAGATATGTGGTTACATTCATTATAGTGATTATACCATATAAAGGGGAAAATGTTCGTACGTACATAAGTCTGATGGAGTCATCAACACATTATATTCATGTGCTGCTACATATACTGAATAATCAAGCTACGGCGGGGAGGTGTATCGACAAGGCCCGGAGTGTTAGCAGTCAGACTGGAAGTAAAGGGCTTAAGTTAATAAAGTTGATAGGAAGAAATTGACACAAGTAAGATGAGAGATTACTAGAATGGGGACCGCTATATCAGATTGTCAGGGCAAAGGCAATAAGGAGCTTTTATAAATTAGCCAGACTCGTAGAGGGATGAGAGAGGGACAAAGGAATAGTGTTATGTGCTATACAGGAACTGCTACTTGTTTGTTTAATGTCTTGTAAATTCCTCCGTGATGCACCTGCCAGCGCTGAGCAGGATGTTTAGGTGAGGTGTTTTATTAGCGTGGAAAAGTTTACCTGTTAGCATTGCACAGCGAAGCGACAATTATGGGAGGCCTGGTCCTCCTCTCCTCCTAGGCAACCCTGCTAATAAGGTATAGCGTGAGCAGGATCCGGGTGTGTATTGAGACACTAAATATGCTCTCTCATCACCATGAATAGTCGGCCGAGTTCTTAAGAGTGTTTGTCCTGTCAGTGATGTCAAAAACTTGTTAACCTGTCACTAGAACCATTACCCTTGAAAACCGCCGTAACTTCAACTACTAGAACCTTTGAATATAGCAGAGGTGCGACGCCGCTGAGTATTACAGAATATGGTCACTGATTACTGGCGTCAGTGTGCGTCACAGCCTCGTGGTTGTGGTACCTTGGGTGTGAAGTAAGTCGCTGGAATAGGTCTGTGGCTTCAAAGACTGTGAAGATTTCGAAGAATTTTATCTAACTTTCATGGAAGTTTTCTCGCTAAAAGTGAGGCTTGAGAGAGAGAGAGAGAGAGAGAGAGAGAGAGAGAGAGAGAGAGAGAGAGAGAGAGAGAGAGAGAGAGAGAAAATTGTACCGACTATCTGCCTGAGTGACTAGAACTATCATCCGCCCCCAAAAAAAAAAAAAAACCCGCCGAGATTTATCACTTTAGATCTAATGTTATAATTAGCACAACCTACCATGTAAAGGGCAACAGATCTGTTGCAACTTGTTCTTCCTCTGACTTTTTTGTGTTTAAGTTCCTCCGTGACTGCAGGTAAATATTGCTGGTGAGGAACACGTTGCTCACGGTGATTTGCATTGTACAGCACTTCTATATTTCTTTATCTTTTACTTCATTATATTTAATTTTTATTTTAGTGTAGGATGTGAGGCAAGTGATCACCCTCACCACAGTTTGTCATAACATAGTAGTCTTGACTTAGGCACCACTTCCTCCAATTCCGTTTCCTCTTCCGATGTTTCCTCAGTTTCCTCCAGCACAGTAACTTTACTCTTTACAGCTGGTTTCCTCACTTCCTTTTCCGTGTCCACCGTGCGCCAGAATAATGAACGCCTGGCCAGCACGTCATTACTGCAGCGTGTACTCGTGTTGATAGTAAACGTTCACCTGGGAAAAAATGTTATGTTTAATCATACTGTTTAATAGAACACTATAATTTCCCCTTTGCCAATTAGGAAATACTGACCTCCATATTACAGCTTCATTATCGCGAAATTGAATGGCGGACAGTTTTACAACAGTTTTTTTTTTTTTTTTTTCCATCCATATGGGGGAAAATCTGGCGGGAAATTTTTATTTACCGACCATTCACGCTAACATTTTTTGTTTTTGTTTTGTGTAATTTTAACCTTCATACGTGTGTTATGTACGTGTGTGTGAAGCTGAACGAATGAGCGAGAGCAAAGCTGACGAAAGAACACCATAACGAAGCCAGCGTGGAAGAGTGTGGCATTTGATTAATTTTCAACAAAGATGCAACACTCCCTCTCCTCTCACCAGCCTCACGGAATGCTGCAAACTCCCTGACTGTCCTCAATGCCACGACATTCTTTACCTCTAATGGTCATTCCCGCACGACAGCCCGGGATGCCTCCGCTTTCTGCTAGGCCGTTTTGTTCGCTGTAAGGAAATGCTCACGCTGGTGCCGTTCCTGCGTTGTTTGGCTTGTACGGGGCTGTTGAGGCGATGGCCTGGCAGTTTGTACCTCACGCGTGTTTTGTTCATGGATTATATTCTCTCTCTCTCTCTCTCTCTCTCTCTCTCTCTCTCTCTCTCTCTCTCTCTCTTTCTCTCTCTAATCGCATATTATGTCGCAGATAGTGTCAGCGCTGTGGTGAGTGTTACCCAAGGCCTATAATCCTTGGTGCTATCGCGGTTGTTGAACGATCCTTCAACTAGAAACTTACAACAAATCATCATTCTGCCTGTCATCCGAACAGCGCCAGCGTACCGCCGTGCCCACGTGGGGTGCATTCTGCAGTAGCAGTGTGGCTGCTGGGGCACCGTGGGGAGTAGCCACCATTGATTCAGAGGGTTGGCCTCGCGGCAAGAGTAACACATTGAGCTCATTTTATGCAGGTTATTTGATGCGTATTACAAACATTAGGTGAGTGTGGTGAATGGCGTGACGCGTCATACATACTTGTCTTACTATATGTCATCTCTTTCCTTCCCACACGACATTTGGTGACTGAACACATCAGCACAGGTTCCCAGCGGTGCAGGGAAGTGCCAAGTGCTGCTGCGGCTGTCTTCACACTGCCGCTGATGTAGCTCTTCCGGCTTACGTGTTGACATCTTGCGGCGCCAAAACACGCCAGATCTTACTTATCCTGTGTTATGTCGGGGACTTGAGACCACTCGAGTGCTGAATCAGGAAGATAAATGAATGTTTGCTCTTGTCCTTTGTTTTTCACATACTAGAGCTCT
>NC_059291.1:20704910-20717410 GCF_017591435.1 Portunus trituberculatus
TGTGTGTGTGTGTGTGTGTGTGTGTGTGTGTGTGTGTGTTTCACTGTTTGATCTGCTGCAGTCTCTGACGAGACAGCCAGACGTTACCCTGCGGAACGAGTTCAGAGCTCATTATTTCCGATCTTCGGATAGGCCTCAGACCAGGCACACACCACACACCGGGACAACAAGGTCACCTCGATTTACATTCCGTACCTACTCACTGCTAGGTGAACAGGGGCTACACGTGAAAGGAGACACACCCAAATATCTCCACCTGGCTGGGGAATTAAACCCCGGTCCTCTGGCTTGTGAAGCCAGCGCTCTAACCACTGAGCTACCGGTGTGTGTGTGTGTGTGAGAGAGAGAGAGAGAGAGAGAGAGAGAGAGAGAGAGAGAGAGAGAGAGAGAGAGAGAGAGAGAGAGAGAGACAAGGCAACACTGATGTAAACTTTCCCTTTGTGTCTATCTAGCACTATGAATGTCTTGTGAGATATCCTCCTCCTCCTCCTCCTCGTCGTAGGCTACAAAACTAGAGTAACTGGTGCAACACCCTACTCGTGATTCCTGACCGTCTTGGAGACACGCCCAACATTCTTGATCTTTTCCTCACCTCCAATCCTTCTGCTTATGCTGTCACCCTTTCATCTCCGTTGGGTTCGTCCGATCACAATCTCATTTCTGTACCTTGACCTATTTCTCCAAACCCTCCTCAGGATCCCCCAAAGTGGAGGTGCCCCTGACGTTTTGCTTCTGCCAGTTGGGGGGACTTGTGGAGGTATTATGCTGATTTTCCCTGGAATGATTACTGATTCTGTGTCAGAGACCCATCTCTTTGTGCTGAACGCATAACGGAGGTGATTGTGCATGTCATGGAGGCGTACATTCCTCATTCTTTTTCTTAACCTAAACCTTCTAAACCTTGGTTTAACTCAACCTGTTCTCGTGCTGTGCATGATAGAGAGGTTGCCCACAAAAGGTAATTGAGCCTTCCATCTCCTGAATTTCATGCACTTTATATTTCTGCTCGGAATCTTGGCAAGTCTATTCTTCAATTTGCCAAACACTCCTTCATAAAAAGAAAATGTCAAACTCTCTCAAACTAACTCACCTCGAGACTTTTGGCTAGGGTTGCCACCTGTCCCTTAAAATACGGAACCGTTCCGTATTGAAGCGTGAAATGCTGCGTTCCGTATTGAACCATTACGGAACGCCATTTGTTCCGTATTTGCCTGTATGAATAGTCAAGCAAATGAAATAAATTAATAAGTCATCATGACCATATATTGAAACAAATACATAACCAGTTCACAAAAATATATGAGTTTGTTAGGGGTTTGTCGTGCCGCCCGTGCGTTACGTGAACAGTACACGTAATATCTCGCTCCGCCTCCACGGTCCATCACCAACGGCTGTCAGTCTATAAATGAGAGGGGCGGAGGACACTGCTGCTGTGCTGTGCCATATGCCTATGTCTCATCCCTGTTAGGTACCTGGTACTGAACATGGCTACGTCTGCAGGATCTGTACACTTGGAAAATGTATAAGTAATGGCTATATTTATGATCCATTCATATTCCAGGTAGCTACTGTTTTCTCCAAATGAGTTTTTTTTTTTCTTTAATTAAGGAAATATATTTTCAGTGTCTCATTCTTTAGAATTTATACAGACACATGTAGTTTCAAAAATATATTACTGATAACTTGACTGATGAATGTATTTTGCAATATATCCTCACATTTAGTCAAGATATCCTTGAATTCCTCCTAATACAGGGTACTTATGGAAGAGCTTATCTTCAAGCCTTGTCAATATGATTGACTTTCTACCCGCCATCACTGTTCCAACCTCAGCTAATGCGTTCCGTATTTTTAGGAGGTGGAGGTGGCAACCCTACTTCTGGCATCTGGCCAAAAACATCTCAAATAACTTTACTTCTTTATTTTTCCCTCCTTTATTTCATCCTGATGGCACAAGTGCCTTCACATCTGTCTCTAAAGCTGAACTTTTCTCTCAAACCTTCGCTAACAACTCCACATTGGTTGATTCTGGTCTTTTCCCTCCTTCTCCTCCTCCCTCTGACTATTTCATGTATACAATTAAAATTCTTCGTAATGATGTTTTCCATGCCCTCGCTGGCCTAAACCCTCTGAAAGCTTATGGACTTGATGGGGTCCCTCCTATTGTTCTCAAAAACTGTGCTTCCGTGCTTGCACCATGCCTGGCCAAACTCTTTCAATTATGTCGATCGACTTCTACCTTTCCTTCATTTTAGAAATTTGCCTACTTGAGCCTGTTCCTAAAAAAGGTGACCGTTCTAATCTCTCAAACTACCGCCCTATAGCTTTAATTTCTTGTTTGTCTAAAGTTTTGAATTTACCTTCATTAGGAAGATTCTCAAACATCTGTCACTTCACAATCTTCTCTCTGATCGCCAGTATGGCTTCCGTCAAGGCCGCTCTACTGGTGATCTTCTGGCTTTCCTTACTGAGTCTTGTCATCCTCTTTTAGAGATTTCGGTGAAACTTTTGCTGTCGCATTAGACATATCAAAAGCTTTTGATAGAGTTTGGCACAAAGCTTTGATTTCAAAACTGCCTCCTACGGTTTATCCTTCTCTCTGCAACTTTATCTCAAGTTTCCTTTCCTACCGTTCTATTGCAGCCGTGGTAGACGGCCATTGTTCTTCTCTTAAATCTACTAATAGTGGTGTTCCTCAGGATTCTGTCCTGTCACCCATGCTCTTTCTATTACTTATTAATTATTTTAACCAAATTTCTTGCCTCATCCACTCTTACGCTGATGATACCACCTACATCTTTCCACGTCTTTTCAAAGACGACCAATCCTTCATGAAGTCAATAGATCACACAGGGACTCCACAGAACGCCTGACTTCTGATCTTTCTAATATTTCTGATTGGGGGCAGAGAAAATTTAGTAGTGTTCAATGCCTCAAAAACTCAATTCCTCCATCTATCGACTCGACACCTTCCAGACAAGTATCCCCTCTTCTTCAATGACACTCAACTGTCCCCATCTTCTACACTGAATGTCCTCGCTCTGTCCTTTACTCATAATCTAAACTGGAAACTTCACATCTCATCTTTTGCTAAAACAGCTTCTATGAAGTTAGGTGTTCTCAGACGTCTCCACCAGTTTTTCTCACCCCTCCAACTGCTAACTATGTATAAGGGCCTTATCCGTCCTTGCATGGAGTACTCTTCGCATGTTTAGGGGAGCTTCCACTCACACAGTTTTAATAGATAGGGTGGAATCAAAAGCTTTTCGTCTCATCAACTCCTTTCCTCTGACTAACTGTCTTCATCCTCTTTCTCACCGCCGGAATGTTGCATCTCTTGCTATCTTTGTCGCTGTTTTCATGTTAATTGCTCTACTGATCTTGCTAACTGTATGCTTCCCCTCCTCCTGCGGCCTCGCTGCACAAGTCTTTCTTCTTCCTTTCATCCCTATTCTTTCCAACTCTCTAATACAAGAGTTAACCAGTATTTACAATCATTCGTACCTTCCTCTAGTAAACTGGAACTCTCTGCCTGCTTTTGTATTTCCATCTTCCTACGACTTGACTTCTTTTAAGGTGTCAAGACATTTGTCCCTTACTTTTGGATAACTCTTAAGAACTCTAAGGGAACCGGCAATCCAGTGGGCCTGTTTTTAATTTTTTGTTGTCCTTGGCCAGTCTCCCTTCTTGCTTAAAAAGAAAAAAAAAAAAACTTTCGTCCTATTTCCCACAGAAACTTCCTCACTCTTCCTGTCTTTTGTTATACTCCCCCAACCCCCCTCTCTCTCTCTCTCTCTCTCTCTCTCTCTCTCTCTCTCTCTCTCTCTCTCTCTCTCTCTCTCTCTCTCTCTCTCTCTCTCTCTCTCTCTCTCTCTCTCTCTCTCTCTCTCTCTCTCTCTCTCTCTCTCTCTCTCTCTCTCTCTCTCTCTCTCTCTCTCAATTCAGTCCTAGCCTCGTCTTCTTTCTTGAGAATCACCATCTTATTAGCGTAGCAGACTCGTGGATTTATACAACAAACAGCGACTTCTTTGCAGAGTTTTGATTACCAGGTCATAACATCTTCAGTTTTGAAAGGTTTAAGAGAGAGGGAGGTCGAGTACTTGTATACGTTCAATCTCATCTTCACCCCATTGTAAAATCCACCGCAAAAACTTATAACATTAGTTCCTCTTATATTCAGCTTAATTTTAAATCACGGAAACTTATTATTGCCCTCTTTTATAGATCTCCAGGTGAGTCACAGCCAACTGACAACAAAATTACGTGCAGATAGAAGAAATTTGTGACCAGGAGACCATAACAAGCGGAGACTTTTAAACGTACTCTTGTACAGGACGATCCTCTAAACTCACATTCAGGACACGACTTGTGCGCTAGCCTGAAGCAAAGCAGTCTCCACCAACTTGTAGAGGGAGCGAGGAGGAGGAGGAGGAGGAGGAGGAGGAGGAGGAGGAGGAGGAGGAGGAGGAGGAGGAGGAGAAATACAAAGAGGAATACAAAGAGGAGACAATATTTTGCATC
Source organism: Portunus trituberculatus (assembly GCF_017591435.1). Lineage (NCBI taxonomy): Eukaryota > Metazoa > Arthropoda > Malacostraca > Decapoda > Portunidae > Portunus > Portunus trituberculatus. Next base: position 20,709,432 of record NC_059291.1, read on the forward strand.
TTGTTTTAACTACTAACGAAAACATCGCCGTCAACGTTGAAGTCGGTCCTGAATTCAGTAACAGCGACCACCGGGAGATTGCATTCAGCATTGACATCAATAAAGTTTCAGTACAAGAAAGTAAAGAGAAAGTGCATCATTATTCGAAGGCTGATTTCAGTAAACTTAAGAAACACCCTGGCCAACTGTGATCTGAATACAATCTCAGAAAGAATTAATATTGACGAAGCTTACAAGACATTCACTTTTAAATTGGACAAATCTCTGCTCCACTCCAAATCTGCTCCACTGGGAAATAGGCTATCAATCGTCAACAATTAACAGAAGTGGTGGAATAATTGTGAAAAAAATCTTAACCAAAGAGCGCGTTTATAAAAAAAAAAAAAAAAGTCATTAGAAATAACGAAGAAAAATGACAACACGGTCAGTTGCTGTCATTGTAAAAAAAAAAAAAAAAAAAAATTGATGAGTGGTAAGAAAACCATTGATATTCACAAAACAGATTGAATGAATAGTTACCCAAACACAAATAGCCTAGTGAGGACTTTAAGGACTGTTGCTGTTTGGACTTCCTTTGTATCGTTTTGTATTCCTCCTACTCCTCCTCCTCCTCTTCCTCTCCGCTCCCTCACTCCCTCCCTCCCTCCTTCCATCCCTCCCTCGCTCGCTCCTCCTTCGCTCCCTCCCTTCCCCTTCACACACACACACACACACACACACACACACGTAGTGTGTAGTGGTTAGCACGCTCTTCTCACAATCGAGAGGGCCGGGTTCGAGTCCCGGGAAGCGGCGAGGCAAATGGGCAAGCCTCTTAATGTGTGGCCCCTGTTCACCTAGCAGTAAATAGGTACGGGATGTAACTCGAGGGGTTGTGGCCTCGCTTTCCCGGTGTGTGGAGTGTGTTGTGGTCTCAGTCCTACCCGAAGATCGGTCTATGAGCTCTGAGCTCGCTCTGTAATGGGGAAGACTGGCTGGGTGACCAGCAGGCGACCGAGGTGAATGCTCTCACACACACACACACACACACACACACACACACACACACACACACACACACACACACACACACACACACACACACACACACACACACACACACGAGGCAAATGGGCAAGCCTCTTAATGTGGCCCCTGTTAACCCACATACACATGAGGGCACCATCTGTGTTTTATGTCTCAGTTCTCTCTATGAGCTCTGAGCTCTCTCTGGCTGGGTGACCAGCAGGCGACCGAGGTGAATCACACACACACACACACACACACACACACACACACTAACCCACTCTCTCTCTCTCTCTCTCTCTCTCTCTCTCTCTCTCTCTCTCTCTCTCTCTCTCTCTCTCTCTCTCTCTAACCAGCCTGAAGTAAAATTAAAATTGTCTAGTTACTTGCAGTTAATCTGATGCAGATGGGAGGAACATGTTGAGGTATTGCATTGGGACAGATTGGGAGTCAGAATGATGCTCGGAAAGAAGGTATCAGGAAAAAGAAAAGTAACAGAATAAAGGAAAGAATTTGCCCACGAAAAAAAAAAAGTATCATGAAAAAAGTAACGGTATTAATTTGGTTAGGCCCGGAATAGAAACACAAACATTTAATATTTTTGTTACTCTTTTACCTGTTACCTTCTTGCTGGTTACTTTTTTTTTCTCGTAAGTTTTACCTGTTACTTTCTGTTGTATAGTCGTAGGGAGAAAAGAATGCGGGTCGTGAAATCAGCTCTGTAATTCAGTATAGGTGAGCTGTGTTAGAATCAACCCTTTCTCTGCGACACGAAACAATTAACAACAGAAATGATGCATGTCATCTTTAAAGACACATATAAAGAAAGAAATAGATAAAAAAGAAAAGATTTAGCGAATTTTTTACTTTTCTTTAAAGATTAGAGGCGACTGAAGAGTGATTTGTGATTAAGGGAAGTAAATCTCGCTCTACAGTTGATAATATTGTCATGCTTCAATAACATAAATTTTTTGCACTAGATGCAGCGTCGTACCAATAAGAGTCAAAAGGATGTTGAGAATGAGAGCGCTGAACAGGTACCGAGATGTGGAGAGGTGGAAAGGTGAGGATGCTGGTGGTGACCTTGGGACAGTCAGGAGCAATGCCGGGGTGTGCGTGGGAAGAGAGAGAGAGAGAGAGAGAGAGAGAGAGAGAGAGAGAGAGAGAGAGAGAGAGAGAGAGAGAGAGAGAGAGAGAGAGAGAGAGAGAGAGAGAGAATGTCTTTCATCCCATTAACTCATTAAATGTTCGTTGCCGCTAAAGTGAGAAATGAAGAGAGAGAGAGAGAGAGAGAGAGAGAGAGAGAGAGAGAGATATTTGACCGCCTTTTGGTGATTACTGTAATGTGTGGTGTTATCCTTATCTTTGCCATCGTGTATTATCTTGACTCCTCCTCCTCCTCCTCCTCCTCCTCCTCCTCCTCCTCCTCCTCCTCCTCCTCCAGTGACCTTCTAAGCAAGTATAATAAAGGGAGGGAAGAGGGAGAGAGGGAAAAGAAGGAGATAGAACCTTTAGCTAAGCATAATTACTGAGGCGAGAAGATGATGGAAGGTCGACGAGAAGAGAGATGAAAAATATAAAGGGAAAGAAAACGATGAGTGAATAGGTGATAGGGATCGGGTGAGAGAGAGAGAGAGAGAGAGGGGGGATGGAAGGGGAAGGATAAGTAGCGTTTGGGAAGAAGTAAGGAAAGTACAGATTGGAGGTGAAGGGAGTTGTAAGAAAAGGATTAAGAACAAAATTGAAAAAAGAAAGATTGTGATGAAAGACAGCAAGAAAATGAAGGCTGGGGAAAGTCATTGGCGGAGAAAACAATGAGGTGATGAGAGAGAGAGAGAGAGAGAGAGAGAGAGAGAGAGAGAGAGAGAGAGAGAGAGAGAGAGAGAGAGAGAATATCTGATGAAAGTGTGGCCGGACTGAAACTGAATCACAAAACGATATATGATGGTAATGGTGATAATAATGGTGATGGTGGATGGTAATGATGATGATGATGATGATGATGATGATGACGAAAAGGAGCATTAGGTGAACATAAAAGAGTAATGAGTAAAAACATATAAAACAGAAGAATAAGCAAAAATGAAAGGGAACACTATTAAAGAGTAAGACGTGGGAAAAAAAGGTTTAACAAGGAGAACGGAAGGAGGGAAAAACAAGGTAAAGGAAATCGGAAGAGGAACAGTTTGAGTGGAGCGTGGAGAAAAAAGTGGTGGTGGTGGTGGTGGTGGTGATGGGGGTCAAGGTCACCTGAGGGGGCAGCCTTGTTGGCCATCAAGTGTTCCTAACGAACAGAGTGAGTCATGAAGGGTTTTCCTGCTGATGGTTTGTGCAGTGCCGCCGCGGTGACTACAAAGGGCGGAGGTAATGCTTGGGAAGACAGACAGACAGACAGACATAGATAGATAGATAGATAGATAGAGAGAGAGAGAGAGAGAGAGAGAGAGAGAGAGAGAGAGAGAGAGAGAGAGAGAGAGAGAGAGAGAAAGGAAAGCCGGCCATTATCTTGTCAAAGTTTTGCTTACCTCTAAGAATGATGTCTGAAAACTTTCCACGAAGTGTTTTTATGCTATCGTGTTTATACTGTTTTTGTTTTTAGTAGAATCCTCAATTGCCTTCGTTACGCGCGCGCGCGTGTGTGTGTGTGTGTGTGTGTGTGTGTGTGTGTGTGTGTGTGTGTGTGATTCACTGTTTGATCTGCTGCAGTCTGACGAGACAGCCAGACGTTACCCTACGGAACGAGCTCAGAGCTCATTATTTCCGATCTTCGGATAGGCCTGAGACCAGGCACACACCACACACCGGGACAACAAGGTCACAACTCCTCGATTTACATCCCGTACCTACTCACTGCTAGGTGAACAGGGGCTACACGTGAAAGGAGACACACCCAAATATCTCCACCCAGCCGGGGAATCGAACCCCGGTCCTCTGGCTTGTGAAGCCAGCGCTGTGTGTGTGTGTGTGTGTGTGTGTGTGTGTGTGTGTGTGTGTGTGTGTGTGTGTGTGTGTGTGTATGATTATTGTACTCAGTGTGCTCCAAATATTAATGAAAGAGGACGCGATGCGGAGTCAGTCCCTCGAAGGAGCGTAATGTCAGATGTGTCTTGTGGGTTTTATGGTGTACCGAGGCTGAGGCCAAAAATATCTTTCTTCGTAAGGAAAAATGAAAGAAGAAGAAAAGAAAGACGGTTTAGCTCCGCTTCTTGGCACCAAACTGAGATATGAATGGAATAGTTCTTTGTGGTAGGTGAATGGTGAATGGTAGCCTGCGTTAGAGTGGCTGGAATTGGTCCATCAGTGACCTGTGGTAAGGGGACCCACGAGAGATGAGTTGTTTTACAAACGAGTCACCTCTCCCCGGTGCTGGGAGGTTGGACTTGCAAAAGCAGGTGAAACATTACATGGTTATACTTTTCCCTTCCCTTCCATTCCTGATCTTACCCCTCACCTTCCCTCCCACATGTCTTTCCGTCGTGACCATTCCTTGCAGTGCCTACCGCGGATAGATTTTCATCTCCCCTGATCATGAATATGTGTTGTTTGTGGGAGACAGAAGCACAGCTCGCCCACATGAGCGTGAGCACGGTATCCCCAGGACGTGCTGGAACGCAGAGACGCTATAGTCTGGCTGGTTGGCCTATTGGCCGCTCGTTGCTGCACCTAAAAAGAAAAATTAGACTTCATGACTGGTTTTCTAAAGTGAAAGGAGAATACATGATGGGAGATGCCGCCGGCAGCATCCCAGTACCTGGGGGGGTGTCCCAGCTGCTATTTGTCGCCAGAGGTGTAGCAAGGTTGCGTTGACGCATACTCATTGAACGACTTATTTTTACACCAAGGAGTGTATATAAACTCCACATAAATGGAGTTTATATCCTTGCCAACAAGCTATTGACACGTACTGCAGCAGCCTCTTTATTTCACATAGTGTTGACTGAACTATTGGCCATGAGGTGACAACCTGGTGCATACACAAGATGCTTACGTGACCAGCAAAAGCAGACATTTTTGTATGCTTCTCAATTATCGATGGCAGGGAGTTGTGCATTCAGCTGCTTTTCCCAACCATAAATAAACATGTGTTTCTCGTTAGTTTTAACTTGTGACACACGGGACAGCAGTGACCAGGCTCAACTTGAATAAAAAACAGATGTTTGTGTCCTTATAGAGCGCCTCTGTGTTTCGTGATCTCCGGCTCTGATGGACGCCTGCTACCAAAGATATGGCAACGCTTAATGACTCGGACTATCGAGTGACAAATAATCTATCAATATTTACTTCTGCGATCAACAGTCGATTACCAAGTTATCATTATTGCAGTCCTGTTGATTTTCCTCAACGCTTACATACAAGAAAAACGCTTTTAATTCATCACATTATTATCGTTTTATAAATAATGGCCATTTATATTCATAGAGTGGTTGACATTTAATCCAGAGTCCCTCAGCAGGCTGTGATGAGACATGCTGTGGGAGACGTGCTTCATCAGGTGTGTCAGAGTGTCGCAAGATGTCTGCCTCATCATTGTATTCATCTCACTGCAGAATTTCATTTATTCTTCCTGGATTTGTTTTTAACTGTATATCATTGTGATTCATGTGTGGTGTGAAGGCTGTTGTTTTCTGGCGGGAGTGTCAACAGATAGGAAGAATGAACAACAGGGAGTTTTGTCTCTCTCTCTCTCTCTCTCTCTCTCTCTCTCTCTCTCTCTCTCTCTCTCTCTCTCTCTCTCTCTCTCTCTCTCTCTCTCTCTCTCTCTCTCTCTCTCTCTCTCTCTCTCTCTCTCTCTCGCTATGAAGGTGAAGAGAGAGGCGGCTTGAAATGAACAAGGCCTGAGCGCTGTGCAGATTACGCGAGGCCTTGTCAGATTGCAAAACTTTTCGTCTTTCATTCTGGCCACGGAATGTTACCCAACCACGGCAGGTCCGGCGAGGGAAACACGGCCAACTGATCCCCGGGACGCTCCGCTTAATGTCAGGAGTTACGGATGTGGAGTGGGTGAGGTCAAGGGTGACTGAGGCATGTCTTCCCTGAAGTGATCGGCAGGTCAAATAATCAGGGTGAAATATGAAGGTAGCTCAGACGTTCAACCACCAGTGTTTTTTTTTTTTTTTTTTTTTCCGTGATTTTCCTACTACTGTCACAAATTGTTCCCTGTGCAATTCCTGCCGGTGCCATGGTCTCCTCTTGGTATCTAGAATAAATGTTAGGTACTACGTATGTAGATTGCCTCTTAAGCCAAGCATTGCGTGTGAATGTTGTCGCGGGAAGGTGTGTGCAGGTATCTTGATCTGCTGCACGGAGGGTGATAGTGCTCCCGATACTGAGAGAGAGAGAGAGAGAGAGAGAGAGAGAGAGAGAGAGAGAGAGAGAGAGAGAGAGAGAGAGAGAGAGAGAGAGAGAGAGACAGAGAGACAGACAGACAGACAGACAGACAGACAGAGAGAGAGAGAGAGAGAGAGAGAGCCGTGCGGATAAAGTGACAGGATATGACTGATAATTGTGAGTCCACACCTGCGCGGCGGCCCCACACATTTGCTCTTCACGTCGTACTCTGTGCTTGGGTCGGGTAGGGGGTGAGGATGAGGAAGGGGGTGGCAGAGAGGAGCAGCACTAGGGACACAAGGGATAGATTAATAGATGGATGTGTTGCTGTTGTCAAGCTTGGTGTTGTTGCTGCAGTGGTGGGTATTATTTTGCCTCGGCTGCTCTTGCTGTGTTTTTTTTTTTTTTCTTTTCTTTTTCTAATTATTTTTTTCTCCCTTTGGGTTCAAGTGATGTCGCAGCAATGTTTTGTTGTGAGGGTGTGGGTGAAGGAGGTGGAGGGAGAGAACGGCTCACCCTCTCTTCACTTCGCCCTTCCACCTTCATGTTCACGTATAACAAGTCACTGCCTGCCTGTCTAATGTGCACCTGCAGTAAGACGGCTCACTGAAAGTTCACCTTGAGGACCACCTGAGTTACCTGCACCCTCCTTCTAGTATTCATCAAGGCGGAGCGGTGATAAAAAGACCTCTTTACTAGTGATTGACTTGGAAGTGTCACAGGTTACCGTCCCGTCAATAAGGGGAGCTACTGATGTTCTTCGGTAATCTGGCCGAGGGGCGTGGTGGTGGTGGTGGTGGTGATAGCAGCCTAGGGAGGCGGTGGCATAGTGGATAAGGTGGTGAGCGTGGGATCGGGCAGACGTCCACTCGTAGGTTCGAATCCCACCACGTACAGCCTTAAAACACTTTGCCATTTGTCGTGTGGTTTAAAGTTACCTACATATCACCATGATACCCAGGTTCTAGGTGGTTACACTCAAGATGAGCTTGGGTGGTGATATGGGCCCTAATATGGATACCATTATAAATAAAATTGCCTGCGCCACTAATGGGCGGAAGCTGAACAGCGCTTCCAATACACTGTGTCTTCAAGTGTGCCTACAGGCGCTATAGGCCCTACCGTAAAAAAAAAAAAAAAGCCTACTATTGTTAGCAAATAGTAGCACCACCATCACGCCTCTCTTTGAATTACACTGCATGCGTTTCCCTATAATCTAAACTAAAACATCACTAAGGTCATTTCATTCCTTGTCCCACAAGACAACGCTAGGACACGGAACTTGGCGGCTGTCGTGTGTTCACGTGGTGTTTTATTGTTGTCGTTATTGTTGTTGTTATTATTATTATCGTCATAAGACTATGTGTGTGTGTGTGTGTGTGTGTGTGTGTGTGTGTGTGTGTGTGTGTGTATATATATATATATATATATATATATATATATATATATATATATATATATATATATATATATATATATATATATATATATATATATATATGTATGTATGTATAATTTTATTTTATTATTATTATTTATTTATTTATTTTAATTTTCTAATTTTTTTTTTTGGGGGTTATTCGCCACCACACACCTGCACGATGGAGTGTTGTTTGATGGGGCAACATGTAGCGTGACGTAATGAC
>NC_059291.1:20722410-20729910 GCF_017591435.1 Portunus trituberculatus
TACAATATTTGCACCTCCAACTTAGTATTAGCTTCACCAGCATCTACTGTGATCGTTTCACAAGCATAGCACATACCACTTACTTTACTAGAACCACTACCATACCACATTCTTCACTAGAACCAAGATGTATTAGACTAGAACCACCACCACTTACTTTACCAGAACCTAGTATTACCACCACCACCACTTATTTACTACAAACACCACCACCACTTACAAAATACACAGTTTTTTACCTTTAAATGGTGGTGGATGGCCGATTCCCTGGCATCTGTGTCCTCGTGATGGCAGATTCTGATCAGGAATTGCATCCTGTTTTAAATTTCTCACAGTTCGTGGAACTGGCAAATTTAAAAGCTCGTACTTCAGATTTCGTTCAATCTGGGCTGAACTAAAGTGTCGTTCACAAACCACAGCATACTTAATGTTAATATGGTCTGAACGGAAACACTTATGGATCCACTGTCTAGCAAGGTTATCATTAGATGGGAATTTACGGTATCTTAGGTTGCTGTCCTTACCAAGTGTACATACAAATAAAGCGCACACTCTTGCTTTACCCATTTAACTATTAATATCGTAATACAAAGCCCGTGAAGAGTACACAATTGCTGATAAAATCTGCCACACGTGAACACACCACCACAACACTATAGTCCGTTCATCTAAAGAATCCAGGCCGAAACTGCTAGTTCGGTTGGCAGCCTACCAGCCGCCACTAAACCTTCCCGTCACTTAAATTTTCTTCAAGTACATTTATTTTTCTTCAAGCTATAAACTTGTATATCTATTGAGTTAAGTGAAGAAAAATAAATGTACTTGAAGAAAATTCTATGTCGGAAGGTTTAGTGGCGGCGGGGGTGGGCAGGGCTGCCAACTGAACTAGCAGTTTCGGCCTGGATTCTTTGGATTAACGTACTTAGAAGTAAACAATACACATGGTGACGTCAGCGGTTCCAATAATGCCGAAGTGCGTTCACCTCTTAGTCTAATACATCTTGGGTCTACGCGTGCTGCCAGGGTGCAAACAAGCGAATAACAAGACCATGATTGATAGAGTAGTAAAGTAAATAAATAAGATACGTCCATTAATGTCAGACAGTAATGATAAGATAGAGCGAAGTGTTCAGTTGTGGTTATTCTGGAGATGATTAAAATTTCATGTCGGTGCCTCTATAGTACTTGTTTATTTATGTATTTGCTTGCTTACTTTCTTACTTTTTTTTCAAAACACACACACACACACACACACACACACACACACGCTCAGTGGTTAGAGCGCTGGCTTCACAAGCCAGAGGACCGGGGTTCGATTCCCCGGCCGGGTGGGGATATTTGGGTGTGTCTCCTTTCACGTGTAGCCCCTGTTCACCTAGCAGTGAGTAGGTACGGGATGTAAATCGAGGAGTTGTGACCTTGTTGTCCCGGTGTGTGGTGTGTGCCTGGTCTCAGGCCTATCCGAAGATCGGAAATAATGAACTCTGAGCTCGTTCCGTAGGGTAACGTCTGGCTGTCTCGTCAGAGGCTGCAGCAGATCAAACAGTGAAAACACACACACACACACACACACACACACACACACACACACACACACACATAATAGGAGAAAAAATATAATGAAAAGAGTGAAGAGAAAGACTTGAGAGTGATTATACAAGACACCCTGACTCCAGAAAGACACACAAATGGACTTTGCTTCAACATACAAGACACTAACTAACATCTGGGTGGCGTTCAATTACATGGGTGATGGAAAAAGATTATAACCATTATGGTAAGACCTAGACTAGAATATTCAGCAGTGGTATGGTCACCATATTTATGAGCCCCGCTCGTGTGTGTGTGTGTGTGTGTTTCACTGTTTGATCTGCTGCAGTCTCTGACGAGACAGCCAGACGTTACCCTACGGAGCGAGCTCAGTGCTCATTATTTCCGATCTTCGGATAGGCCTGAGACCAGGCACACACACCACATACCGGGACAACAAGGTCACACCTCCTCGATTTACATCCCATACCTACTCACTGCTAGGTGAACAGGGGCTACACGTGAAAGGAGACACACCCAAATATCTCCACCCGGCCGGGGAATCGAACCCCGGTCATCTAGCTTGTGAAGCCAGCGCTCTAACCACTGAACTACCGTGTGTGTGTGTGTGTGTGTGTGTACTAGGTAAATATGTATGTGTATTTACTAGGTAAATGTGTATATGTATTTACTAGGTAAACACACACACACACACACACACACACACACACACACACACACACACACACACACACACACACACACGGTCTCTCTCTCTCTCTCTCTCTCTCTCTCTCTCTCTCTCTCTCTCTCTCTCTCTCTCTCTCTCTCTCTCCATCTCTCTCTCGCTGGCTGGCTGACTGATTTATTGGCTGGCTGGCTTACTAACTCTTTCACTTACTTATTTTCTTTCTTTCTTGCTTATCTACTTACTTATGTGCGAGTGATTTGGAGGAGCGAGCCACGACTCACGTCACACCGCACACAGCAGTCATTCCGAGGAGATAAATAGTAAACGAAAAATTAGAACACTCGTACATTTGATATGTCTTGTAGTAATCCAGAGAAGAGGGATTTTGCATTGGAGAGAGAGAGAGAGAGAGAGAGAGAGAGAGAGAGAGAGAGAGAGAGAGAGAGAGAGAGAGAGAGAGAGAGAGACTGTTCAAGTATATGTAGCGTTCTAAAAAGAAATATAGAAAGAAAAAAGAAAGAAAACTGACGATCAAAGAAATGTACAGTACCGCAAGGAGGCATTGTCGTCGTGTGTGTGTGTGTGTGTGTGTGTGTGTGTGTGTGTGTGTGTGTGGAGTAAAGAAAGCGAATCATTCTGTGTCGTTGTTCCCCGACAATAGGTGCATCCCGCAGTCGAGTATGAATGAACACAACATGGCATTCTATATATTTCAGACCGTTCACACCGGCAAGTTTTTTTTTTTTTTTTTTTTTTTTTTTTTTTACGTTAAGACCTATAGCGCCTGTAGGCACACTTGAAGAGTGTATTGGAAGCGCTGTTCAGCTTCCGCCCATTAGTGGCGCAGGCAATTTTATTTATAGTGGTACCCATATTAGGGCCCATATCACCACCCAAGCTCATCTTGAGTGTAACCACCTAGAACCTGGGTATCATGGTGATATGTAGGTAACTTTAAACCACACGACAAATGGCAAAGTGTTTTAAGGCTGTACGTGGTGGGATTCGAACCTACGCGTGGACGTCTGCCCGATCCCACGCTCACCATCTTATCCACTACGCCACCGCCTATTATTATTATTATTATTATTATTATTATTATTATTATTATTATTATTATTATTATTATTATTATTATTATTATTATTATTATTATTATTAACGTACTTTTCTGCATTACGGAGTGGCGTGTATATAAGTAATGTTTTTTTTTTCTTATTTTGAATCGTCCAAGTCGTTGTGAAAGCAGCCGACTTGTATGGGTTGCCCTTTGGGTGCGTTACGTGAGGTGTGTGCTGCCAGCCTGTCGTGCACGTTACCCTTGGCACGCTAGTAATGATGAGAAGAACTTCATTATTATTATTGTTATTATTATTATTATTGTTATTATTATTATTATTATTATTATTATTATTATTATTATTATTATTGCTTGTTTGGTATTGTCGTACAAGGCCTTAACTTCCTTTTCTCAGCTCCATCTCTCTCTCTCTCTCTCTCTCTCTCTCTCTCTCTCTCTCTCTCTCTCTCTCTCTCTCTCCTGGAAATTCCTCGCATGACTGATTTTCGAGTATCAAGAAATGGGGAGATATCTGATTATTTTATTTTTTTTTTTTTTCATTGTATTCCTCTTTACACATGAAGGAATTCTGTTGTTTGATTAGAAAGTTTCACTACTATAAAATGTCTCATCATGCATACCAGCATGCCTTTCTATTGTGTTCTCAGTGTCTGATCCCTTGCAGACGTGCACGGTGCAAGGGCGGATTTAGGAATTAGAAGGCCTTAGGCAAAGGTAGGCATGGGGACTTTCCCCCTCACCTTCTATTCTAGGGATGCACCTGTCTTCTTGAATCCTTTCTTTCTGCACAAGCGGAGATGGACTAATCCAATTATACATCCATAGGGGCCCCGAGACACACTTAATAGGATAATCATTCTGCTGGTATTTTAGCAAATGGATTTTAATCAAAAACATAAATAATGTGTACAAATAATAAAATTTATATTAACCATAAGTGTATGAGGAGTTTCATTCAGCCCCCAGAAACTCGGGGTCCTAGGCAACCGCCTAGTGTTGCATAATGGTGAGTCTGCCATTGCAGACGTCATCAGTATTGTAATGCAAGTGGACTCCATGAAGGCATTTCTTGTCTCATCCAAGACGAAAAGAAAGTCTGTACAACCGATTGTGAATATCATCATAGTATGGTTTCGTCTAGACACTCAAAATCTCCGCTCCTGCCTGATCCCGACACGCGTTGAGCAGTGCTTGTGTGCCTTGTGTGCCTTATCCACCACAGCGACCATAAGCCCTCTCGTATACTGATATACTTTGCTTTTATTCAGGGTCTTTTTTGTATATTACGATAGGTGCAGGTGTTTCTCCTCTCCCTTCCCTGTGGTCAGTGTCTGTGTTGTCACGGTGTCACCTTGTGCAGCCCATCCCGTGGAGGAGACAGACTCATGACCCTCGGGCAGCTATATTACGTAACGTGCTGATGTGCCACGTCGCCCAGCATCAAACTGTCCCGCCACGCGTGTTTACATACCGATCATTCACGCCTGTCGCTCAGATATACGGGCACACCAAAGGCGTACTTCGAGTCTCGGTGACAGCTGGCTCGATGGGAATGTAGCAGCCCATACACAGGGACGTCGCCTGCCACCACCACCACCACCACCACCACCACCACCACGTGCATATCCTAATCTCAGTTACTCTGCCTCTCAGGCGCTTCATTCTGACCACTAATGAATGCATCGCTCTTGTCCTTGACAACACTTGACAACTTGTGGCCAGATTTTCGACCTGTGCCTCCCGTCTCTTGTCCTTCCCCCTCCCCTGACTCCCTTCCTCTAAGCCTCGTACATTTCATCAACATTACATTAGTGCCCTTGTTCAGTGCTTTTGTGAGCTTCTCCTAGTGTTTTTCAGAGAGAGAGAGAGAGAGAGAGAGAGAGAGAGAGAGAGAGAGAGAGAGAGAGAGAGAGGGTCCCTTTCCCATTGTTATAAGGCAGGTATCTTAAAGAATATATTATCCTTGTTTACGTAACACTCCACCGTGACCCGCGGTGCTTCCTTTCTGTCCTTTGGTGTTACGTCTGTTCTGCTCTGTCCGTGTTCATTGAGTGAGAGGAGACGAGATCGTTATTGAACACTGAAGACACGAGATGACACGGTACTTGTGGTTAACCTTTCAAAAAGTGACAGACACAGGTAATATTGTATTCACTTGTCTCATTGTATTTGTTGATCACTTACTATTTACCTCTCTTCTCTGTTGCAATTCATTCCTTTCTCGTTTTCTTGGTATGAATCAATGTTTCTTCTTTTTGTTACCCCTTCGAGTCCCTTTAATCCCTAGTTCTTTCCCTTCCTTCCTTTCCTCAACTCTACTCCTTTTTTTCTTCCTCTCCCTTTTGGTTTTTCATTTTGTTCCCTTGTGTGACTCAGTGTTCCATGGATCCGTGTGGCTCACTGGCGCTGAGCTCACCCTTGCCTTCCCGCGCCACACACTGTCACCATACGCTGCGCATGCCTGGCATACCTCCTCTGCAATGTGCAGAGGAGGTATGCCAGGCATACTCTCACATTACGTCATAAACCATTAAAGCACGATACGACAGAGAATCAGATTTCCGGTAATGTTAAGGATTAATAATAGGCGGGAAACAGCATGTGGGAAAATGGGTGGGCGGCACTGGATTGTCGGTCCATTGGGGAGGGAAAGAAAGAGGTGATCGATTATATTCCCTTTCTGCTTTGCCCTTTAAACTTCGCCCTCCCACCACCAATTAATCTTGACGCAAGACACATTTACAAAACAACATAATATGAAGATAAAGTAGGAAATAAGAATCGCTCCTCACGATGCGTTCACAACTGTCAGATTTAAGACCATTTCCGTTGTTTATGTAATCAATCAGTGTATATCTTGGTAGTATTTCCTGATTTACATAATTTTGATCCCGGAGTTGTGTGTTCCTCGTAATCACCTGGTGGCGAGGCTGTGTGGTCATGGTGACCCAGGCGGCTGTGTCAGCGATAAGACATCTGCTGTACCCTAGACACGCACGAACATCGTGTCACCTCCAGCACGAAAGCTTCTTATTGTTTTGGCCTCATGTTAATAAAGGATGATTTGTAGTGTGTAGGGAGAGGAAAGGGAAGGGACGATGCATGATGCAAGGAAACTCCCTCGTGTGGTTGACGTCTAAAATTTGTCATTTTTCGTTTTCATCACATCGTTCTGTCATTTGTACCTATACGACTTTCATTTCAAGGTCATCATCTGCTTAACAAGGTTCTCAAAGTCTACTTCTAAAGGTCAGAGAATTAGGTGGTTGGGTCTCTTAAGGACGAGAAGGAAGGATCAGGTGGTCCCGGGGTCAATACCGAAAGAGCGCGCTAACTTTTATACTTGCGTCAAGTGCTCGAGGATTGCTTGCCACCTCATCAGGCCAGCACCTCGGAGAGCATAAAGAAGAGGTCAGGCCATCCCACTGCATATCGCTGCGAGTGGTGGGGAGCCTGCTGGAGGCGCAGCCATACTCCACATACAGTGAGTGTGGAGCAACCCGTGATTACCATGACTGATGTGTGGCATCTGATGCAAGCATGCCATTTTGATCATTCTTGCTGAATTGATAAAGAGTATTTCATGAATGATGGACGAAGCATATCTTAAATAGTAGTAAATGATGGACTATAGAAATGAAGAATTACACGTTTGTGGCTTAATGTTAGCCTTACATAATGAATAATGGTTTTACAAAAGTAGTACATCGTGTCTCGTGCCCAGCAGTGGCCTGGGCCAGGGTTGACGGCACGCGTGGGTGTCTCGGGGATTAGTGGAGGACGTTGCTCTGCATGTCAACGTTCATAAGAGATCAGTATCATTTATGATGAATGTTATGCATCCATTATATGATGATCCGCCGCCAGGTGTAGGTGTGTATGTGTGTTTGCGTGTCTGTGTGTGCATGTGTGTGCTTTATTGCTTTCACGTAGGAGATATTTATTCTCGTTACAAGCAGGGAACTTGTCCAAATAAGCACAGGCATTATTGGTCGCAGTTACTAATTTACGTTACCGGCAAGTGGTGACTAGAGTATGGAGTGATGGGAGGTGGTGGTGGTGGTGGTGGTGGTGGTGGTGGTGAGTAATTGATGGAACAACATGATGGGTGAAGATAGAATGTTATCATGCCTGTGGAAATACCGATGTTATGTTGAACACACACACACACACACACACACACACACACACACACACA
>NC_059291.1:20734910-20754910 GCF_017591435.1 Portunus trituberculatus
GCTGCTGAGAGCTTATGCACGTTGGCAGTGGCATCAACCATTGCCATTACCAATCTCCCAGTAATGAAGCCGCTAAGCTTATTAGCGCGTTCCCTCATACCACACTGCCTTATTAATTCATGCACCTGCGGGCCGTTTTATGCGTGTGTTCAGATTTACGAGTGTAGGGTGGAGAGTAAATTATAGAGATTACGGGATGATGGGAGAGAGTGAGGAAGGGTTCACTGAGGCTGTACTGTATGACTGTTGTTTACTCTTGAGTCGCTTCACTCTTGCCTAATCTTCGTCTCGAGATGAGTTTAGCCTGTGGATGACTTGTCAGTGTCGTGGCGCATTGCCTCAACCCTTCATTAACGCCAGCGCGAGGACACCAGACGGCAGAAATACTTTAGAGTTTTAGTAGCATTAAGTGTTGTTGTCTGTCCTCTACACCATGACCTTGAGAGAGAGAGAGAGAGAGAGAGAGAGAGAGAGAGAGAGAGAGAGAGAGAGAGAGAGAGAGAGAGAGAGAGAGAGAGAGAGACTACCTTTATCTCCCGGTGTAAAAGTGTACCGCTATGGTAGCGAATGCCCTGCACCCACCGGCAATAGTCGCACCGCCAGGCATCGTTGCCCTTGAGAAGGTGAAACTGTTCGTCGTCGACACTTGCACTTGAGGCTTCGCCGGGTGACGAAAGACGAGCGAGGCCTCTCTTACTCTCGGGTTTGGGAGGCTAAGAATGTTTATTATGCCGTGTGTGTGTGTGTGTGTGTGTGTGTGTGTGTGTGTGTGTGTGTGTGTGTGTAATTCACCTCGGTCGCCTGCTGGTCACCCAGCCAGTCTTCCCCATTACGGAGCGAGCTCAGACCTCATAGACCGATCTTCGGGTAGGATTGAGACCACAACACACTCCACACACCGGGAAAGCGAGGCCACAACCCCTCGAGTTACATCCCGTACCTTTTTACTGGTAGGTGAACAGGGGCCACACATTAAGAGGCTTGCCCTTTTGCCTCGCCGCTTCCCGGGATTCGAACCCGGCCCTCTCGATTGTGAGTCGAGCGTGCTAACCACTACACTACGCGGTGTGTGTGTGTGTGTGTGTGTGTGTTCACTGTTTGATCTGCTGCAGTCTCTAACGAGACAGCCAGACGTTACCCTACGGAGCGAGCTCAGAGCTCATTATTTCCGATCTTTGGATAGGCCTGAGACCAGGCACACACCACACACCGGGACAACAAGGTCACAACTCCTCGATTTACATCCCGTACCTACTCACTGCTAGGTGAACAGGGGCTACACGTGAAAGGAGACACACCCAAATATCTCCACCCGGCCGGGGAATCAAAACCCGGTCCTCTGGCTTGTGAAGCCAGCGCTCTTACCACTGAGCTACCAGTGTGTGTGTGTGTGTGTGTGTGTGTGTGTGTGTGTGTGTGTGTGTAATTCACTGTTTGATCTGCTGCAGTCTCTGACGAGACAGCCAGACGTTACCCTACGGAACGAGCTCAGAGCTCATTTCCGATCTTCGGATAGGCCTGAGACCAGGCACACACTACACACCGGGACAACAAGGTCACAACTCGATTTACATCCCGTACCTACTCACTGCTAGGTAAACAGGGGCTACACGTGAAAGGAGACACACCCAAATATCTCCACCCGGCCGGGAAATCGAACCCCGGTCCTCTGGCTTGTGAAGCCAGCGCTCTAACCACTGAGCTACCGGGCCATGTGTGTGTGTGTGTGTGTAATTCACTGTTTGATCTGCTGCAGTCTGTGACGAGACAGCCAGACGTTACCCTACGGAACGAGCTCAGAGCTCATTGTTTCCGATCTTCGGATAGGCCTGAGACCAGGCACACACCACACACCGGGACAACAAGGTCACAACTCCTCGATTTACATCCCGTACCTACTCACTGCTAGGTGAACAGGGGCTTCACGTGAAAGGAGACACACCCAAATATCTCCATCCGGCCGGTGTGTGTGTGTGTGTGTGTGTGTGTGTGTGTGTGTGTGTGTGTGTGTGTGTGTGTGTGTGTGTGTGTGTAATTCATCTAAACTGTTCCACGTCTCAATACATCTCTGCGGAAAATTATATTTTTTAATATCTCTCAGACATCTTCACTTTCTCAGCTTTTTACTATGCGATCTTGTGCTTCGGGTGTCATATTCTTCTCTCAGGATCAGTTTCTCATTATCCACTTGGTCCATTCCGTTGATCAATTTATAGACTTGTATCAGGTCTCCTCTCTCCCTTCTTTGTTCCAAGGTTGGTAGATCCATAGCCTTTAGTCTCTCCTCATATGTCATCCCTTCAAGTTCTGGGACCATTCTTGTAGCCATTTTTTGTAGCCTCTCCAATTTCTTTGTGTTTCTTTTTATGAGGGGTCCACACTACTCCTGCATATTCCAATCTGGGTCTTATTATAGTATTTATCAATTTCTTCATCATTTCTTTGTCCATGTAGTGAAATGCTACTCCAATATTCCTCAGCAAATTATATGTTTCTCTAAAAATTCTATCAATATGGCTTACTGGTTGATTGTTTTCTTCCATCGTCACTCCTAAGTCCTTTTCCTTTTTGACTTTCTCCAGTTCTACTCCATCTCCCATCTTATAGATTCCCACAGGTCGTCTTTCATTCTTTCCCATTTCCATGACATGGCTTTTGTTCACATTGAATTCCATTTCCCACTTCTTACTCCATTCCCAGATCTTATTTAGGTCTTCTTGCAGTATTTCACAATCCTCCTTTTGCTTTATAACTCTGCACAGTTTCGTATCATCCGCAAACAAATTTATGTGTGTGTGTGTGTGTGTGTGTGTGTGTGTGTGTGTGTGTGTGTGTGTGTGTGTGTGTGTGTGTGTGTGTGTCAGTCATTCATCACGGTCGTCTGCTGGTCACCGAGTCAGTAGTTCCTTTACGGAAAGAGCTCAAAGCTCATACTGACCGATCTTAAGGTAGGACTGAGATCACTTACACACTACACAGCGGGACAGCGAGGCCAAGGCCCACAATCCCTCGAGTTACATCCAGTACCCACTTGCTGCTAGGTGAACAGGGAGAGAGGCTTGCCAGGAATTTGAATCCGAACTTTCTTGACGCAATGTTCCCGGAACCCACCGCAAGGTGGCACTACACGACGAAAGCTTTGATGGAACACAACAGAATAGTTTAGTACAGATTTGATGTTACAGGCCAAAACATGTGGATATTTGAGTTATTTTTGACGTATTTATACATCATGAAAAATGTTTGATGATGAATGGGCGAAGTATTAGTGACATGGGCATCTAAAATACTGAAAGAAATGTTATATAATGTATATGCGAATAGTGCGATGATAAATGTGGATATGGCACGTAGCCCCCGTGTTTATCGCCCTTTGTGCTAATGCTGGACTCACACATATACGATTGTGGTGCCCCGACAGGCACGATTGGAATCGGGGCTAAAAAGTGCACGATTGCTCCCGATTATTCAGGACAAGGCCGAAAGCCGGGAAAGACACGATTATCGGGTATATCGGGGGGAGTGATCGGGGTGGTGTCGCACCTAACGTGGCACTGTCGCCCCGACATGAAATGATGATAAGCTCGTTTCGGCGCGACAGGGGCGATGAACCCCCGACGAATACCCCACAAAACCCTCATTTTCAAATTGCATCGCCCCATATCGCCCCATACGGCCTGGCAGGGGCGTATCATCGTTGCATTCGGGGCGAAAGAAGCGATGGTACGGGTATGTCGGAGCGACAACCCTGATGCATGCCACGACATATATATAGGCAGCCCACCACAACACCAGGTAAACACTCCAGCACCAGCCCTCAACAGTGCCACATCACCAGTGACTCAACACCACCACAAGCATGGACAGTTCCACGAAGGAACTAATTATGCTGGGGGTATGTGGTATGAGATACCACTTACTGAGGGCTCTTGTCGTCGACCAGTTTCTACTACCAGAGCCCAAACCAAAACGGAAGCGAAGGGCCTGGGTGTGGCCCTACCTCCAGAAAAGACTGAGGTATGGACACTACGACACCCTCATGGACGAATTGTATAAGGAGAACCCAGACCTGTACAAGAATTACACCAGGATGGACAGGGAGCTCTTTGACAGCATCGTCGAGGCCGTGACCCCAATCATCGAGAGGAAGACTAGTAGATGGCGGAAACCCATCGACCCTAGCACACAGGTTGCCATCACCCTGCGTTACCTTGCCACAGAGGGCTCCTACAAATCCCAACAGTATGCATTTCGTGTGGCACATAACACCATATGTGGCATTGTTCCTGACACCTGCAACGCCATTGTTTCGGCCTTTGCACCCACGCTCCTCCGTCTCCCCGCCACACCTGAAGAGTGGCTACAGGTCTCAAGGATTTCGAACAGAAATGGCACCTCCCTCACTGCATAGGCTCTCTGGATGGCAAGCATATCCGTATACGGGTGGTAGAGCGGGGTGAGAGAGCCGACTGGCGTGAACATGTCGCCTGTGACGGTTGGCGGGAGCGCCGGTGCTGCCCTCTACATACGTCATCACAGTTCCCGCCGCCCCTGCCGCCCCTCGCGGCCCGCAAGGGGGCGATGGTGCAACGATAGCCCCGTACTATTCGCTCCTGTCGCCCATTTCGCCCCGATATTCCCCGATAGCTACGCTGTTTGACATTTGTCGGCCAGTCGGCTGAAAATTTTGAACAGGTTCAAAATTTTTGCCCCGATGCCCGGACATCCCCCGCAACGCCCGCATGCGCCGTATGTTGCCCGATGACCCCCGAAACACCCCGATCACGCACGATTGATGCCCCGATAGTGTTTTTTCGTCCCCCGATGCCAAATTTCAGCCATCGTGCCTGTCGGGGCACCACGATCGTGTATGTGTCCAGCGTAACGGTTTGAGTCTGGTGTGACGTAGCGAGGTATCAGAGACTTTTCAGAGTACGATACAACAAGAGGTGGTGAGTTGCTGGGGACGAGGGAGTGTATGAGTGTCAGTTTATCGGGGTGGCGCGGAAACGGATCACCTAATAGTATCGCAGCCACACCTGCGCCGCTCATGCATCTAGACTTGAGCAAGCTGGAAACCGGATCGGGGAAACTCCACTACACTACACCGGGAGAGAGAGTGAACAAAAAATAAATAAATAAAATAAATAAATAAATAGTTGGCGTTAATTTTTGTTATGTGGCGCTTTTGAGTTTTGTTTTATTGTTATTATTATTATTATTATTATTATTATTATTATTATTATTATTATATTATTATTATTATTATTATTATTATTATTATTATGTAAAAGATTGGAATGCAAAGCATTCCAATCTTTTACATTGGAAAACTGCCGCTTTCCCCTGGGCAATACATGTACTCGTACATGCATCAGGTTTGGAATACTCTTTCAAAACTTGCTGTTGTGTATGGGAACTAAACCTTTGTCCGCCAACAAACAATACCATCCAAAAAGTGCAGCCTAATTTCAAACTGCAAAAAATTTCCCCCTGCAGTTATTCAGTACTGTAATTATTCAGGAAAGGCAGTTAGCCATCCCTTATATTACTCAAGTGTTCATAACTCACTATGCGTCACGACCCCTACACATGAACATGTATGTCCATTTATCTAGACGCAAAGCATGGCATCAATCCCTAGTTCCGAAAAACTCTGGGTTGTGAGCTGAGTGTTATTCACATAACTACGTGGTGTATTTGTGTGTGTAATTCACTGTTTGATCTGCTGCAGCCTCTGACGAGACAGCCAGACGTTACCCTACGGAGTGAGCTTAGAGCTCATTATTTCCGATCTTCGGATAGGCCTGAGACCAGGCACACACCACACACCGGGACAACAAGGTCACAATTCCTCGATTTACATCCCGTACCTACTCACTGCTAGGTGAACAGGGGCTACACGTGAAAGGAGACACACCCAAATATCTCCACCCGGCCGGGGAATCGAACCTTGGCTTGTGAAGCCAGCGCTCTTACCACTGAGCTACCGTGTGTGTGTGTGTGTGTGTGTGTGTGTGTGTGTGTGTGTGTGTGTGTGTGTGTGTGTGTGTGTGTGTGTGTTTTGTTACTCATCTACATGTCTGTACCCTCTCTCTCTCTCTCTCTCTCTCTCTCTCTCTCTCTCTCTCTCTCTCTCTCTCTCTCTCTAATATGTCTAATGTCGTTGCTTGTGTCTTGGATGCTGTTTGCTCTCAGCTATTGTTAACCTTGATTCAGCTTGATCTCCATCTAGAGAGAGAGAGAGAGAGAGAGAGAGAGAGAGAGAGAGAGAGAGAGTCAATTGACGAACACTGGGAGGTGGTTTGTCAGGACTCTGAGAGGTGGAGGACGTGGTGGAGCTCGGATAAACCGCAACAGCTCCGCCACTCAGCTGTTATCTCAACTTCCACCTTCCCTTCGCCTGCCCGGGAAACAACGACCGCTCCGCCTACCTCCACTGCTTCCATCGCCACACAGAGCGACTGTGACACCTCCCCAGCGTCTACTGTCACTCCTTCTGCCACACAGAGTGACTGCTCGGTACTCACTACCACGTCTACCGCCACACAGAGCAGCAGGGACTCTTCCTCCATAAATACAGCGAACGGAGTAGATCGCGGTGCCTCTGTTCGCCCACGAACCTCTCCTCAGACCACTTCAGGAGATTGGAGAAAAAAGAAAACTAAGAGGGAAGTGCAGCAGGACGCGAGGAAGGTGTCCAGCGAAGGACTGAGGACTCACCAGGCCACCAAGCAGACACAAAAGCGAGCCAAGGCAAAAGTGTGTGAGTACTGCTCACGGAAAGGACACACTTCTGCTACTTGCCACGCCAGAACTGACGATTTACGTCAGGAGCGTCTCTACAGCGGCTCCTTACGGTGGAAAGACACACAGCCACACCCTTCCCACCTGCAGCGCCTCAGCCCGCCCACCACCTCACTTCATTTCAGTCCTTACCACAACCTCGCCCACTCCTTCCTCAGCCTGGTATCTGGAATCAGAGCCAGGGGCGGCAGTGGACCACTCCTCTTCACCAGTACCAGCAGTCGGCCGCGGACCCTAACCACCACCTCGGACTAGCAGGCCTCGCTCACTACCATCCCTCACCATGGTACAGCCAGCTTGCCCCGCCGCCAACTAAAGGTCGTCTCTAGCAACGTCCGTGGTCTCCGGACTAACCTTGCAGACTTATACCACAACTGTGTGCAACGACACAATGCAGACGTTGTTGTGGTGACAGAGACATGGCTGAACAGTGAGGTGGAGCCCACGTATGGCAGGATGCAGGGCTTCACCCACTGGGTGAGGAGGGACCGACAGGAGCGAACAGGAGGTGGAGTGGCTGTCTGCTTCAAGGAAGGAATGCAGGCCCAGCTACTCGACATAGACACGCCTCCACTGATGGAGATGATGTACTTCCGAGTAACGCTGGCAGACCGCTCAGCCCTCTACTGTGTGCCCTGTATCGCCCCCGCGACAAGGGCCTGACTCACTCCTGTACCTGACTGAGACTTTAGACAACCTGATGATGGCACACAGCTGCAGCCACGTGCTGATTGTGGGGGATCTCAATCACCACCTGGAAAGAGACGCCTACGAGAATCTCCTGAGGTGCAGGGTCTGACAGATCATGTCACCTTCCCACACATGAACGAGGAGGGACATTAGACCCTGTCATCTCAGACTACCAGGAGGACAAGCTTCAGTGTCATCAGCTGGGGCTCGTGGGCAGCTCTGATCATCACGCTGTACTGACACAGCTGGAAGTGGGCGTGGCTCGGGACGAGGCCACCACCCGCACCATCTGGCTGTGGAACAAAGCAGACTGGGCTTCCCTGCGCCGCGACCTGACCCACACCCCATGGGCCACTCTGCTACAGGGAGGAGCAGAGAGTGAAGCACTTGCACTCACCTCTCACCTTCTCGCCCTCCAGAGACGCCACGTCCCACACAGGGAATACACCACCAGACCGACGGATCAGCCATGGTTTGGCTACCGTTGCCGTGTTGCTGCTGAGGCAAAGTATGCTGCCTGGCTCCGCTACAAGAGGAACCCGACTCGGCGCAACAAGGACTTGCATAGGGCTGCATGCAGGAGGATGGTGGTAACCAGCAAGTGGGCCTTAAAAAAGTGGGAGGAAAGCCTGCGCCGGAAACTGTGTGGCACTGGCGTAGGAAACAAAACTTGGTGGTCCCTTGTTAAGGACAAACAGGAACTGGCCACCAAGAATCCATCCCTCCCTCAGCAAGCAGGACGGTACTGTCGCCACCAGCAGTAAGGAGAGGGCACAGTTGCTGGCTTCCTTGTTTGCTGGAAAAATGAAGGTGGGGAATCCACAGCAGCCACCGCCTCAGCTGGTCCAGCAATGTGAGAAGACTGTCACCATGGTGGAGGTGACGCATCAGCAGGTGAAGCGATTATTGCGGGGCTGGACACACAGAAAGCCACCGGCCCTGATGACATCAGCCCGCACCTGCTGAAGCGATGCTCCCAGGAACTGGCTGCCCTCTCACCCAAGTTCACAACTTGTGTACGGGAAAACGTCTGGCCTTCAGTGTGGAAGGAGGCTCGAGTAGTTCCTGCACACAAAAAGCTCCAGGACGGACCCAAAAAACTACAGACCCATATCCCTGTTGTCAGTGGTGGGTAAAGTGTTTGAGAGGGTCGTGGCAGAGGTGGTGTGTAGCCATCTCAAGGACAATGCCCTCCTCTCAGACCAACAGTTTGGGTTCAGACCTGGAAGGTCAACCTCCGACCTAATGATGCTTCTCACCAGGCAGTGGCAGGACGCCCTCGACGACGGCAAGGACACTATAGTGGTTGCTTTGGACATAGCTGGAGCTTTTGATAAAGTATGGCACAACGGATTACTGGAAAAGCTTCGTGCTAAAGGCATCCAGGGTGGCTTGCTACGACTCCTGGGAAATTACCTGCAGGACAGAAGCCTCAAGGTGGTTGTCAACGGGCAAACATCTGAGTCCCTGCCTGTGGAGGCATCAGTGCCACAGGGTTCAATTCTTGGCCCACTCCTGTGGAATATCTACGTGGATGATCTTCTCCAGCTACTGCCAGGAGTCAAGGCCTATGCTGATGACTGCACCCTCTCCTATACCTATCCACGCCAGGACAGTGGGCGGGCTGCTGAGGCCATCAATCAGCAGCTACGAGTGATAGAGGAGTGGGGTGCTCGCTGGCAAGTGACATTCGCGCCGGAGAAGACACAGGCAATGGTTGTCTCTCGGTCCCCAGCCGCCATGGCAGCAATGGCAGGAAAGTTGTCTTTGGCGCTGCTGCTCTCCCACTCCAAGATGACGTCAAGATACTTGGAGTGGAGGTGGATCGAGGGCTGAGGTTTGACAGCCATGTCAAATCCATTGCCAAGAAAGCCTCTCACAGGATCTCCGCTCTCAGAAGGATCGCCAGTTTCCTCGACAGGAAGGGGAGACTGCTGCTGTACAAGGCACAGGTGCGGCCCCACCTTGAGTACGCAGCTCTCTCCTGGATGTCCTGTGCCGCCACACACAGAAGGAGACTGGACAGCATCCAACGCCGCGCCATACGGCTAGTAGATGCTGCAATACCACCTCACCCAGAGCCTGAGCGTCCCTTGATTCACTGGAACACCGCAGAGATGTGGCGGCGATCGTAGTGTTCCATAAGGCACAGGTGCAAAGAGTGCCACATCTGGCAGGGCTGCGTCATCCTCTGAGAGTCACCGCACGGAGCACGAGAACGGTGCTCAATGGTGGTGACGCCGTAGAGGTGCCGCGATCCCACGGGTGTCAGCATCAACGCACCTTCGCAGGACGCGTCTCCAGGATGTGGAACTTGTTCACGGCCGCGGTGCCTCACGTCCAGGAGATGAACACACACAGTGTCAAACTGATGGCACATAAGTGGAGACAGACACTGCCAACTCCTCTGACACTCTTTGTGACGTGACACTCAGTGTAGTGCAGTGCGTGAATAGTGCTAGTGAAGTGAAAAGAACAGTGCTCCATTTACATGCTGACCATCTTGTATATTTTCTATTTTTAAGTCTTGTAAATATTGTAGAGAAATAGATTGTAGTACCCTTAGAATAGGTAGCACACGACAGTGCGCCTTTGGGTACATGTTCTTCTGTATAAATTATGTTTAAATAAAAAAAAAAAAAAAAAGAATGAAGTGGAACAGGGAATGAGAAGCGTATCTACGATGACCTGTGGTGACCGTGCATGTTCCGCCCTAGTGGGCAAGAGATTTTATTTTGTTATCCAGTTTGATGGCTTCGTAATTTATTTATTTTTATTTTTGATTACTTTTATCGTAAGTGCAACGTGCAGCACGCACTCGTTTTGTTTAGAACGATTGTTGGTAGCGCACAGTATGGCAGAGGGGAAGGGACGGGAAAAGAGTGAAGAGCAGCGGCCAGAGGCCAGAGGAAAGGAGTGATGGTTTATTGCTCGCTGAGGACTTGGGGCGTAGAAGGTAGCATGAGCCTGACAGGGACGGGTAACTATAGTCCTGCTCGTCTAAGAATGTGGATTGGGTGCGGCCCCCATGGGAAATAGCGGGAGGACAGCGCTGCCATACCTTTAATCCCTCGTTGGCTACCCCCCCTCTCTCCCTCTTCCTCCCTCTCTCTTACCCCTCCCTCTTCCTCCCCCTCTATTTCTTCCTGGTCAAGGACACCGCAGCTGACCTCCCATCACCTGTATGGATGGCGGGCGTGATTGGTGTTGCTGCCGTGAAGATTTGAATGTAGTTTTTTTCTTACTTATGTCAGCTTATTTTAAAGTACTTTCCTTCACGATATAATCTAATTATAACTATGGAACTATTTACCCATCCCAAACCGCAAGGAAACCTCTTTATAAGTATATTATTTTTTTTTTAGCAACACTAAAATATGTATGCCACGTTTCTTGCCAGTCTTATGAATATATTATCAATAATAAGTTTACTGCTCTCTCATACGTTGTAATACTAAGGCTAAATGCGTATGTATATTTGCTGACCATATTTGCTAAAGTTTTACTACTATTAGAACTCAGCTGCATCACTGGCTATGAGACATGCTTCACCACTGTACAGCGGGAATTTCCCAATCCACATTGTTGGAGGAGCAGGACTATAGGTACACTGACTGGCAACAACACCACCGTACTTCCCCCTGCCCTTCCCTCTCAGCCTCTGCTCTGCGTCTCACTGTCACTAAACTCATGCGACGGACCCCTATAGAGGCGCATTGCCCTGCATCCAGGAATGGTGACATGGGAATATGGGAGTGCGGGGGAGAGTCGTCCAGAGAACAGTTTCACCTTGACACAGTCCGAAGCGCCCTGGCGATGGCAACTTCCCTTCCCTCCACATCTCCCTGTCCTCATTTCTCCCCCAACTTCTTACACCTGTCCCGACACACACACACACACACACACACACACACACACACACACACACACACACACACACACACACACACACACACTTAATGTGTGGCCTCTGTTCACCTAGCAGTAAATAGGTACGGGATGTAACTCGAGGGGTTGTAGCCTCGCTTTCCCGGTGTGTGTTGTGTGTTGATGTGGTCTCAGTCGTACCCGAAGATCGGTCTATGAGCTCTGAGCTCGCTCCGTAATGGGGAAGACTGGCTGGGTGACCAGCAGGCGACCAAGGTGAAATTACACACACACACACACACACACACACACACACACACACACACACACACACACACACACACACACACACACACACTCACTCACACACACACACAACAGAAAGTGTACATAAATTTAAGGAAAAGTTGAATAAATGAGCCCGCTTGAACCTTGTAATATACTACTAGGTAAATACACACGATAGTAAGGAAATGTATGGATGATGAAGAAGAGGACTAGAAGTTCTTCTTATCATTATTATTGTTATTATTATTATTATTATTATTATTATTATTATTATTATTATTAATGTATTATTGTTATTGTTAGTGTTTTTGGTAGCTAGGTGGTGTTAGAGACGGAAGCGGCGTGAGGCCCTGGTGATCAGCGTGGCCGGTCCAGTGAGTGCCCCGCCCTCCCACGTGAACGGTGTGTCATGGTGTCTCGTGTTGCTGTTGCTGAGTGGCGAGAGGCTTGGGTTTGGGATGTGGGGCGGGAGTGGGGGTGTGTGGGGCACACTTTGCCGGCCATGGTGTGTGGCAAGTAAGTGCATGCTTGTCTCAGTGGCGGTGATGTGAGTGTCTTCCTTGCTGTGTTGCAGGTGACGCACGACCACAATGACCTCAAGATGGAGGAGCAGAACATTATCTGCGGTGCCCTGGAGCTGCACAAGAAGACGGTGGGAGAGGTGATGACGAAGCTTGAAGATGTGTACATGTTGAGCGTCGACAGGAACCTTGACTTCGACACCATCAACGAAATCATGCAGCAAGGTGAGTGGCGCACTTGTATTGAGTATTGAGGTGCTGCTGCTTCTGGCTCGGTGCGCAACACTACGGTGCTGAGGTGCCGCGCTACACTGGTAAACTTGCGCATCTCTAGGTCGTGCCATGTCTTTACACTTTTTTCTCGTGTTTCGAGATGTACTTAGTAACTCACTCTGAAAATATATTTTTTTTTATTAATCCAGCGTTCAACGTGTTTCAGTTATTCATGACCAACTCATTAAGTCTCGGAAACCGGAGCATATTTCGTGATTGACGTGCCATCAGTGGGGGTCAGAAGAGACCGTTTACATCACGCTCCATACGTGTCCTGTCCACCATTTTTGCCGTCCCAGCTAAAAATCATGTGATTTTACTACCAGTCATATGAAACATATTGAATTATTTTATTAATTTTTTTTTCGGTTTGATGTTTCTTTCATCAGAAGACGTACTTGGTTTTAGTATTTTACTTTCTCCCTCCTGTGCATGAAGATGTTGGTCAGATACACAAGTCAGCAATGTAAGACGAATGGTATATAGCTATTACTGTTTTTATTTTTATTTTTATTTCATTTATTTATTATTATTATTATTTATTTATTTATTTTTTTTTTACTCCGCGCAGCATATTAAGTGTGAATTTCTCCGCCTTCACACGATGATTCTGCTTCCAGCTAAAGTTTGTTTGTGTTGAGTCGCGAATGTGTCATGCATACGACCAGCCGTTTTTTAATGTTTATTGACCATATTTACTTTGTTTAAAATGCATCACTGTCAATAGTAAACTCATAAAAATACTCTTGGAATATCATTGGAGGGGGTAGTAGACACCTACTAAAACGATAATTTACTCCCAGCGAGGTCTAATAGCACTAGTTTAAGGGGTGCTGTAAACCTTCCATTAAAACTAGTTGTGATCTCGCTGAACGTTACCCTTTGTCTCACAACTCTTGGTGGCAGTCATAACCTGCCCTCTAAAGACAACTCTCCTTCTTCACACAAAACCCCACACACACACACACACACACACACACACACACACACACACACACACACACACACACACACACACACACACACACACACACACACACACACACACACCACTTAAAACTCAAAATTCAAAATGGCGACTCCAAATCCAGTCTAGGAGTTCTCTTCTGGGGAGGGGACCAGAAATGTCTCCAAGTTGGACTACTCTCCCGGTGGCGACCCAAAATGTCTAGACACCTCCCTCGACTTTTTCTTCAATAACTTCTGCAACATTCACGGTCTTAGATCTAATTTTCAATCTGTAGAACACCACCTTTCTACTAAACCTCATTTTCTTTTCCTCATCGAAACACAGCTGTCTGAGGCAACTGACAGTGGCCCCTTTTTTGTTCCCTCCTACTTTCTCTATCCTCATTTTCGCTCCAAAGTTGGATGTTGCGTCTATGTGCGCAACGACTTAACTTGCTCTCGTGCCCACGCTCTCGAATATTCCGAGTTTTCCATCATCTGGCTTAGACTCAACAGTCACTCTATCTAAATTTATATGTGCTGTCTATCTCTATCCTGTTTCTTCTGACTATAGTAAATTTTTTTACTATTTAACTTCCAAAGTGGAGCACACTGTCCCTCGACTCTTTCGCGGAGATCTCCATCCTTGGAGATTTCATTGTTCACCACCAGCTTTGGCTTTCCTCTCCCTTCAGTGACCATCCTGATGAACTAGCCATCAACTTTGCTATCCTCCATGACCTAGAATAAATGGTGCAACACCCTACTCGTATTCCTGACCGTCTTGGAGATATGCCCAACATTCTTGATCTTTACCTTACCTTTAATCCTTCTGCTTATGTTGTTACAAGTGGTAGGCAGGACTCGGTAACTTGAGAACTCACGGTTCCGAGTCCAAAGGCTGGTGGATTCGCAGGAACCGATTCCGGAATCGATTCCCGCTCTCCTCTGGGACTCGGATGGAAAGCGTGTAGGGAGTTCCAGACACTGGACTCGCTAGACGAATGCCAGTGTGAGGCGAGTCTGGGAATCGAGTTTCGCTCTCTCCTTGGACTCAGGTAGAAAGTGCGTAGCACTTTCTTAAGGGAGAAGGTGAGGAGTGGGTGAGTGAAATTGAGAAAGTGCACAGATTAAGAAAATATACAGAGAGAGGAAGAAGACCACTGAAAGTCAAGTTCAGAGCACAATCTACACAGCATTAGAGGTGATACAGCATGCGTGGAGGCTGGACAAGACTAGGTTGGATATTGAGGGAATTTCGTGACCAGCTGGCAAAGATACTACATAATATCATGGTGTGTTCTTTTAAAGAAGGAAAAATCCCTCTAGACCAGAAAAGGGCAAACATTGTACCAATTTTTAAGGGAAGTAACAAAGAAGAACCATTGAACTACAGACCAGTGTCCTTAACAAGCGTGGCTGCAAAAATAGCTGAAGTAATAGTCAAGGACAGATGGATGCAACAACTAGAAGAGTCACATACAATAACTGGAAGACAATTTGGGTTCAGAAGTGGAAGATCTTGTGTCACAAATTTATTGAGCTATTACAGTAGAACAATAGATAGAATTCAGGAGAGGACGGATGAGCAGACTGTGTTTACCTGGATCTAAAAAAAGCTATTGATAAAGTACATCAAAGATTGCTATGGAAAATTAGAAATATAGGTGTTTTACAGGGAAAAGTATTGGATTGGATAACAGACTTCTTAAAGGACAGAGAAATGATCTTACACATGAGAGGGGTAGAAATTCAGAAAAAAAAGAAAGGAGAAAAACTTCGGTATTGCAAAAAAATTGCAATTTATAACCGGAAAAACACGCTAACAACATAGTTAGAGAAACATACGAGTTACAAAAAAAGAAAGAAAAGAAATGAGCATTTACCTATATAGGTGAAGATATGATGAAGAAATTAGTAGAATACATGATTTGACCTAAACTAGAATATGCTGCACATTTATGGTCACCAAATAATAAGAAAGATAGAAAGAATATAGAAAAGATTCAAAGAGCTGCAACCAAAATGGTTCCAAGTTTGAGAGACCTAACCTGTGAGGACAAATTAAAGATATTAAAACTTCCAACATTGCAACAGAGGAAAGAAAGAGATCTAATTGGTATATACAGGGCATGGAAGGGGATGGACACAGTTGACAAAGAAGATCTATTAGTGTGGTACTCAAGAAATTGAAAAAGACCATGTATAGAAGAGACA
This sequence comes from Portunus trituberculatus, assembly GCF_017591435.1. Classification (NCBI taxonomy): domain Eukaryota; kingdom Metazoa; phylum Arthropoda; class Malacostraca; order Decapoda; family Portunidae; genus Portunus; species Portunus trituberculatus. The sequence goes on from NC_059291.1 coordinate 20,750,522, forward strand.
TTATAAAATATAGCTTTCCAAACAGAAGCATAAAGATATAGAATACGTTGGATGAAACAGTAGTTTAAGCAAGCAATATTCATGACTTTAAGGCTAAACTGGATGACTTTAGGTATGGAGACAACAGCACAAGCATAGTTCTTTTCCTGTAAAGCACAACTAGGTAAATGTAACTAGCTGAATACACACACACACACACACACACACACACACACACACACACACACACACACACACACACACACACACACACACACACACACACACACACAGTAAGGAAGAGCCTCTTAACTATAGACCTGTGTCTCTAACAAGTGTGGTCGGTAAGATTTGTGAGAGGGTGATAAAGAAATATTGGATACGGTTCCTGGAGGATCATAAGTTATTATCGGATCATCAATTTGGCTTCAGGAAAGGGAGGTCATGTGTAACAAATCTACTGAGCTTTTATTCAAGAGTGGTTGACAAAATACAAGAGAGAGAGGGATGGATGGACTGTGTATATTTGGATTTAAAGAAAGCTTTTGACAAGGTACCTCACATGAGACTGTTATGGAAAGTAGAGATTTATGGAGGACTGAAAGGAAAAGTGTTAAAGTGGATGGAAAACTACTTGAGATGGAGGGAGATGAGAACGGTAATAAGGGATGCAAAGTCGGACTGGTTGGTGGTGGAGAGTGGAGTCCCACAAGGCTCAGTGCTGGCACCAATACTTTTCCTTGTATATATTAATGACATGCCAGAGGGAGTAAACAGTTATATTAATTTGTTTGCGGATGATGCGAAGTTGTGTAGGTGTGTGAAGAGTGAAGAAGATTGTGAAATTTTACAGGCAGATCTGGATAAGATTTGGGAGTGGAGCAAGAGGTGGCAAATGGAATTTAATCTGAGCAAAAGTCATGTGATGGAGATGGGAAGAGTGGAAGACGGCCAAGAGGGTCATATAAGATGGGTGAAGAAGTAGTGTTGAAAAAGGTGGAAAAGGAAAAGGATTTGGGAGTGATAATACAAGACCATGGGCAGTTTGAGGCTCATATTGATAAGATGTTTGGAGAAACGTATAATTTGATAAAAATATTGGATTAGCCTTCCATTATATGGATAAAGATATGATGAAGAAATTAATTAGTATGGTAATTAGACCAAGATTGGAATATGCTGGAGTGGTTTGGTCCCCTTATAAAAAGAAGCATATAAGGAAGTTGGAGAGATTGCAGAGAATGGCAACAAAAATGGTTCCGGAATTGGCAGAAATGACCTATGAGGAGAGATTAAAAGAAATGAATTTGCTTACCTTGGAACAAAGAAGAGAAAGAGGAGATTTAATACAGGTTTATAAACTGTTGAATGGACTGGATGAAGTGGATAATGAGCAAATGATGTTGAGAGAGGAAAACTTAAATAGAACTACAAGATCGCATAGTAAAAAGATAGCCAAGGGAATATGCTTGAAGGATGTGAAAAAATATAGTTTCCCACAAAGATGTGTGGAGGTGTGGAATGGTTTGAGTGAGGAGGTGGTGTCAGCAAGGAGTGTGCATAGTTTTAAAGGAAAGTTGGATGTGTGTAGATATGGAGACGGGGCCACACGAGTATGATACCCAGGCCCTGTAAAATTACAACTAGGTGAATACACACACGTGTGTGAAAGAATAATAAAGAAACAATGGATCGAGTTCCTTGAAGACAACAAATTAATATCAAATAGCCAATTTGGTTTTAGAAAAAGACGGTCGTGTGTAACTAATTTATTGAGTTTCTATTCTAGAATAGTTGATACAGTACAAAAGAGAGAGGGATGGGTTGACTGTATTTATTTGGATTTAAAAAAGGCGTTTGACAAAGTGCCACATGAAAGATTACTATGGAAGTTAGAGGAGAAGGGTGGCTTAAAAGGAAGCACATTGAGATGGATAGAAAATTATTTGAGGGGGAGAGAAATAAGGACGGTAGTTAAAGATATGAAGTCCAAGTGGAGAGCAGTAGAAAGCGGAGTGCCGCAGGGATCAGTATTGGCACCAATACTTTTCCTCATTTATATTAACGACATGCCAGAAGGAGTGAACAGCTACATAAATCTGTTTGCAGATGATACGAAACTGTGCAGAGTTATAAAGCAAAAAGAGGATTGTGAAATACTGCAAGAAGACCTAAATAAGATCTGGGAATGGAGTAAAAAGTGGGAAATGGAATTCAATGTGGACAAAAGCCATGTCATGGAAATGGGAAAGAGTGAAAGACGACCCGTGGGAATCTATAAGATGGGAGATGGAGTAGAACTGGAGAAAGTAAAAAAGGAAAAGGACTTGGGAGTGACGATGGAAGAAAACAATCAACCAGTAAGCCATATTGATAGAATTTTTAGAGACATATAATTTGCTAAGGAATATTGGAGTAGCATTTCACTACATGGACAAAGAAATGATGAAGAAATTGATAAGTACTATAATAAGACCCAGATTGGAATATGCAGGAGTAGTGTGGACCCCTCATAAAAAGAAACACATAAGGAAGTTGGAGAGACTACAAAAAATGGCTACAAGAATGGTTCCAGAATTTGAAGGGATGACATATGAGGAGAGACTAAAGGCTATGGATCTACCAACCCTGGAACAAAGAAGGGAGAGAGGGGATCTGATACAAGTTTATAAATTGATCAACGGAATGGACCAAGTGGATAATGAGAAACTGATCCTGAGAGAAGAATATGACATTCGAAGCACAAGATCGCATAGTAAAAAGTTGAGAAAGGGAAGATGTCTGAGAGATGTTAAAAAATATAGTTTCCCACAAAGATGTATTGAGACGTGGAACAGTTTAAATGAAGAAGTAGTGTCTGCAACGAGTGTGCATACTTTTAAAGTAAGATTGGATAAGTGTAGATATGGAGACGGGGCCACACGAGCATAAAGCCCAGGCCCTGTAAAACTACAACTAGGTAAATACACACACACACACACACACACACACACACACACACACACACACACACACACACACACACACACACAGAGGGGAAGAAGAACCATTGTTGCTTGACCTAGTTTTCACAAAGAAACCAGAGCCCCCTCCAGTCATACAATACTTTAGTCCAATGAGGAGAAGTGATCATGTGACATTAGAGATGCAAATTCAGGAGGAAGATAATATAAGTTACAGAGAGGACTATAAAGAAGAGAGATTGAATTATGCAAGAGCAGATTTTGAAAAATTAAGGATTTATTTTGCTGATATTGAATGAAATAATATTATGTACAGAAAGACTCTACAAGGGAAATATGATATATTCTTACACAAATATAATGAAGGAGTAAAAAACTTTGTTCCTGTTTGTAGAGTTCAGATAAAAATACATGCTTGGTAAAATGCTAGATGCAAACAAACAGAAAAGGCAAAAGCGTGGAAGAAACTCTTAAAGCAGGGAAATGACTATAACAGACGGCAGTACAAAGATGCTAGAAATGAATATATTAGAGTAAGGAGAGAGGAAGAAAAATTTTGAGAAAGATGCAGTCCATAAAAGCAAAGATGAACCCAAACTTTTCTACAAGTTTATAAACGGCAAAACAGAGAATAAAGAAACAATTGAAAAAATAATTAAAGAAGGGAAGACATACCAAACAGAGAAGGAAATGTGTGAAATAATGAATGAGAGCTTCAAAACGGTATTCACTGCAGAAGATGATTTCACAGAACCTAATAGGACATTGATTGCCAAGGATTACAGGAGATTGCAGTGCACAAAGAGGATATTGGAAGATTACTGGATAAGTTGGAAGTCAGAAAAGCAATGGGGCCAGATGGTGTATCAGGCTGGGTGTTAAAAGAATGTAAAGAGCAATTACTGGATCCAATTTGGGAAATAATTAAAAGTTCAATAAATGAAGGGAAAGTTCCACTAGAATGGAAGAGAGCCAACGTAATACTGATATTTAAAGGAGGAAAGGCAACTGAACCACTAAACTACAGACCAGTGTCACTTACTAGTGTTGTAGGGAAGTTATGTGAAATAATTATCAGAGAAAAATGGGTTAAATTTTTAAAAGAGGAGCAAGTCATATCAGACAATTTGGGTTCAGGACAGGGCGGTCATGTGTATCAAACTTATAAAGCTTCTACTCGAGAGTTATTGCAGGACATGGAAACAGAGATGGGTGGGGTAGACACAGTATACCTGGACATTAAAAAGGCTTTTGATAAAGTCCCTCACGGAAGACTTCTTTGGAAACTAGAGAACATAGGAGGACTGTGAGGAACCTTGCTCGAATGGACAAGAGATTATTTGAAGGATAGGGAAATGAGAACTGTGATCAGAGATACATACTCATCTTGGGGTAAAGTAACTAGCGAAGTGCCACAAGGGTCAGTGTTAGCCCCCATTATGTTTCA
>NC_059291.1:20762410-20857410 GCF_017591435.1 Portunus trituberculatus
GCCCAAATTTTTCTAAACGGGACTCCATTTCCCATCTTTAAAACCCACACTTTCCCTTTTTTTTTTTTCTTTTTTCCTTTACACTTCCTTCTCCCCTTCTTCTTCTCCTCTCTTTCCCCCTTTCTTTACCCTTGGGATAACACCCCCTTTCTTCCCCAAACCAACCATTTGTTTGGGGAACCTTCCTAATCCAAAGTTTAACTCCTTTAGGAGCCTGTTTACCGAGGGAAAAGATCTTTCCATAATTTCTAGGATTTCCGTCCTTGACTTAGGTTAGGGTTGCCTGTAGTTTCTTTTTCCCGGGTCCTCCATCAGTTTGGGGTTTTGGGAATTAAAGTATTCCTTGGCCACCTTTGAACTTCTCTTAAAGGGAGAGGGGAAAAGGGCCCTGGGGGCCCCCCCTTTTCCGGGGGAAAAATTTCCCATTTCTTGGCTTTGGGCTTCCTCCGGGGAAGGAAGGCCTTCCATTCCCGTTTTCCCCAGGCCCCGAACCCTGGGCGTTTTTCCAATTCCTGCCCCGGGGGTTTTTATTTTGAACGGGGAGGGTCCAACGGGTTGCCTTTCCAAACCTTTGGGTTTCTTTGGGGGTTTTAAAGAAATTTTCTTCATTGGAATTTTCCGCCCGGAAATCCGGTTTGGCCCAAACAAAAAGAAACGTTGAAAGGCCCGTCCGTTTTTCCCCCAAGGTTTTATTTCCTTTAATTAAAATACTGTTTAAAGGACCGGCTTGTTGGCTTGTTTTTTTCTGGGTTCCAAAGGAACCCGTTTTCCCGTTTTCTAAAAATTCGAAATTCTTTGGGGTTCAAGGGCCTCCTTTTTACGGGTATTTGTTTTTGTTTCTTGCCCCTTGGGTGGGGCCAAAATTAAACCCTGCCAAAGGCCACCAACCAATTTTTTTCCAAAAGAAACAAAGGGTATGGTCTGTTGTTTCAGAGGGCCAGCTTGGCCTTACCACACAAAAGAGATTTGATGTGCTCCTTCTGCATTTGTCATCCTCAGGTATGACACCACGCCATAGGCATGCTGAGAAGCGTCGCTGAAATGGTGCAGTTGTACGTCTGTCGTACTACCGGTTGATTCGTGTCGATAACATCGTGGAACGCGTATGGCGTAAGATAGGGAAGGTCAGTTAGCCACCTTCGCCAAGCTGTCATCGTTTTGTCAGCTAATTTCTCATCCCATCCTGTTCTGTCTGCACTCTTCCTGGAAGATCATCTTTGCTCTTATGACACTAGGGGCGGAAAGCCCAAAGGGTCAATATAGAGCTGATCATGCTTAGGAGACCCGCTTCGTCTCTGGTTTCTTTGGTATTTGGACTTGCACCGCTAATTCGTCCTCTTCCAGATCCCACAGAATGCCCAGCGCTCGTTCCGTGGGCAACTTGTCGCCCAATAGGATTTCCTTCACTCCCATGGCCCTCCGACTGTGGCACTTCCTTAAGAACCCTCTTTTGGTTACAGGACCATTTTGTGAGCCTGAATCCTCCCTTGTTTAACAACTTTCTGAGCCTTAATGACAATTGTAGCCTTGCCTGGGATTCTACTGAGTGTAGTAGATCGTCGACGTAGAAATTGCGGCTCGCCTTCTGGATCTCCTCATGAAGATATTTTCCGTGATCCTGGAATTTCGTTGTAGAGCAAATGCTGCACATGAAGGGCTCCACACTCCCCCAAACAGATGCACCTTCATTCGGTACGTAGCAGGAGGCCCTGACATATGTTCATTGTTCCACCAGAGGAATCTCAGTGCGTCTCTGTGTTCCGGAGTCACGAGCACTTTGGAACATAGCTTCAATATCTGCCATTATAGCTACCCTTTCTTGTCGAAATCTGAGGAGGACGCCCATCAAGTTGTTGTTAAGGTCGGGTCCTTGCATCACTTGACTGTTTAATGATAACGTCTTATAAGTGGCTGCACAATCAAGACTATTCTCATCTTTTCTGGTTTCTTAGGATTTAGTACTGGATGATGTGGGAGATACCAAGTCTTGCCAGGTGTAGTATTGAGATTATGAGAGGGAACTCGCTCGGCATGGCCTTCACTAAGTAAGCGTGACATTTCTTCTTGATATCGGATGAAGAGTTCCGGATGTTTCACGAGACGTTTCTTAACCGTCGTTCGGCAAGTTCTTTTTTGGAAGGTCTGGGCTCTTGTTGCGAAATGGGATGGGAAGTTGGTAATGTCCATCCACTTGTACTACGTTCTCTGACCATAATTTCGTGACTCTTTTGTCTTCGACAGAGATGGGATCATCACAGTTGTTGTTGGTGGCATTTAGTTCCCATAAAAGGTTGACTTGGTGGTCCAGGTGTTTTCTTTGATTTTCTGCAATTGTCGTGGTGATGTGACTGTTCACTGTGGTTACATCATGGCCGTCTAGTCCCATAGGGCCATTAATTGTCCAACCAAGAAGGGTGCGCGTTGCGAATGGTTCTCCATCCTTTCCAGATCTTACTTCTAATGGTACTAGGGCTTGGGGTATATCTAAGCCTATTAAAAGTTCCACTTCCTTTGGAGCATGGAACTGTGCAATGTCTCGAAGGTGAGACCCACTTCCATATCACTGGACCTTGCAACAGAACCTTTCAGAGAGGATGGGAGTTCTGTCACAACTATAACTTGGGGAATAAGAACGGTTCGGCTCTTCCTCATTCCTGTGCTGGTCACCATTAAATCAAGTTGTTCAGTGTTTAACTGTGTATCTTCACACATAATTGTGCCAATAGTTAGCTGCACTGGCTCCCCTTTGGCTTGTAGACGATCTGCTAGACCACCTACAAAAGATCTATCACTACCTGAATCTAAGAGGGCACCTGGGTAATGATGGAGTTTCTTGGGTCTTGGCTCTTAGCTCCCACCTTCACCTTTACAATGGGAGAACTACTCTGCTTGAACTTTCTCCTCAGTCATGCCTTATGATAGGGAGTACTCGGTGTTGAAACATCCTCGTCTCCTGTTTGTCCAGTGCTGAACCATCTGAAAGGATCCTTCTTGTTCTTGTTAAGGGTCACCAGTGTGTTGAATTTATCTGTACTTTCTTTCTGTGAGGAACTTTGCTTCAGGGTTAGTATTACTTGTGGATGGGTCTGGTGGCATAATGGCCCAGCGGCGCCTGTCTTAATCTCTTATGAAGAGAAAGAGGGGTGTCTCCACCAAGGTGAGTTCTTTTTAGTCCTTGAGGAGCATTTGGGAGCCTCGTTGATCTGCCTTGAATATGGCTATCTATTGTATTTCCTGTGAAATGTAACAGGTGAGAATGAAATTCTAGGCAGCCATCAATACCACACATCACCTTTCGGGGACATGTCGTGATCCAGTGATTATAGCCGAAGCAAGACAAACACCGCCGCTCTCGTCGCACTAGTGAGAGGCGGTTAGTTGTATTCATCTCAATGAAGCACCTACATGTGTCGATGGGATGGTGTCCCTGACACAGCGAGCACTGTGTCTGACTTCTGTTCGTCACCCTTGACGTCGCGGTCATCAATCCCATAGTCTTCCTATTTGGTAAGGATTCATATGACGAGTTTGCACGTTGTCTGTTTGAATCTTCTATCCGTTCTCCGTCCTTCTCAGCCTTTCTGAGCATGTTTTTTGTAAATGTTAACAACCACTCGGCATCGCACGAGGTGCCCATGTTCAGTTCTTCATGTTTATATGACTCATCCACGTAGTCTTCTCTTAGTTTCCCTTTAAATCTCCCTGTTATGATGTGCATAGATGCATATGTTTCAATTTGTTTTAGTTCTCCCATAATTTTCAAGTTCCTCACGCAGGTGCTCAAGGCATCCACGAAAAGGCGCAAGCCTTTGATATCGTTCATCCTCAGGCTTGGTCCCTCACATATTCCTTTGATCAAGTGTTTGATGTACGTTTGTTACCATGTCTGGTTTCCAGTAAGTCCCAGGCCTCTTTATATCCTTCCTTGGGATCCTCTAGTTCCTGACAACCGCACAACTCTTGTTTTGCTGGGCCAGAATAGGCTGCGATCAGATATCCCAACCTTTGACGTTCTGATATTCCATCCTCTTGAACGTGACCTTGGAATGCGCGCTTGAACGCCCAGTAATCTGCACAAGAGCCCTCCGAACGTGGGCAATGGCTTCTGAGAAAGTTTCAAGGTGGTTAGCAACTCCTTCATCCATCCCTCATTCCTCAAGTGACAGTCGGTTCCTGGTTTCCAGGTGGTTTTGATGACCTGGTTGAGTTATTATCGCCCACCTCCTGTCTGTTTGTAGAGGGTATAGTCAGGTTGGTCGTGCCAGTACAGTCTCGGACAGTAACCTCTCCCCTGGTGAGACTGTCCCGGTTCGGATACTGAAGAGAAGGACGAGTTGCCTTCCCCAGAAGCCGTTTCCGATTCAGTAATAGGAGAGATTTCTTTAGCAAGGTTGGCATTGCTCTACCATGTCCTGTTTTCTTCACTGCACGTAGCTGATTTACACTTTCGTTGAAGCTTCTCACTACGGTCGAATGTGAGTAAACATCTGTTGTATTTGTTGACTGCGTTCAAATAGCTGTTCCGTGATGTCCTGATCCTCTGACAGCGTAGTGGAGTTTGAGTCCTTCTCACTTTGCCATGGATGTGTGATGTTATGTGGCAGTCTTTCAATTCTACCATCTGTTGATTCCAGGCCTTCCTCCATCATTGGCTCCATGCCTACGTCTCCAGGAACAATGTCTTTTGGCTCAAGCTCAGGTGAGCTGGCCTTCTCAGATTTGTTTTCTTCCATGTTGGAAGGTAGTGCTGTCAGTAGATGATAACGATGATGTCTGTAGGCTTCCTCTGTTACCGCCCATCAAGGTGGTTGCAGGACAGTGAGACCCTCACGTTGACGCGATAATATATATATTTTTCGGTCAAAACCTGTTGACAAAGGCACTACGATAAAATACAAACAAACAATATAATAAGCGCGTTTCCCTTTGGCAAGGATGCAGGTGAAATAATTAGGACCCCTCGACGGGTCGAATCCTTATATTACACCCACATTCCCACCAAATGAGAACGGCTGTGATATAAGTACATATATGCTACGTTTGTGAGACTAAATACATTATGCGACACTAAATACGATAAGTACACTCATAGAATAGCGTGTGGGGTAAATACGCATACGTCTAAAGGACAATGAACTTACGTGTTCGGGTCTACGGCACGTTACAAGGAGATGACGATGTTAACGTGTACTCTGCGATAGCTTGTTGAGGACTGCTCCTTGGTGTGGCCTGGCATGAGGCAGTGAACTCACCCTCTGACCTCATCCGCTGACCCAGGAATTCTCTTTCTATAAGACGGGACCCAGCACTTCCTATCTTGTAAACAACTCGCTCCTCTCTCTCTCTCTCTCTCTCTCTCTCTCTCTCTCTCTCTCTCTCTCTCTCTCTCTCTCTCTCTCTCTCTCTCTCTCTCTCTCTCTCTCTCTCTCTCTCTCTCTCTCTCTCTCGTTGGCGATAACACTCCCCCTGTCGAGGTACTCGGACCTCGAAACCATGCTCATGGGGCGTTGTTGCGGTGGACACCTTCTAACTGGCAAAGTTTGGACACTGGGCGTGTGAGAACAGAGTTTTCTGTCTTCACCTTGACTTGGCGAACAAAGCCATCTTCACTTGGTATCACTTCTAGTATTCTGCCAAGCATCCATTGACTTCGAGGTAGGGGTTGATCCGTGATGAGTACGATGTCGCCAGGGTGCCAGTCGCATCGAGTTCTTAAGGGTCCTCGTCTTTGCCGGAGTGTAGGAAGATATTCCTTGAGCCACCTTTTCCAGAACTGATCTGCTATATACTGAGCGTGTTTCCATCGACGGCGGTATGTGTCTGCTACAGTCAGGTCATTGCCAACAGGGAGGGAGTCAGCTCCCGTCCGGAGTAAGTGCAGTGGCGTTAGTGCTGTAAGGTCGTTGGGGTCGTCGGACACAGGAGTGATAGGTCTTCCATTAACGATTTCTTCCACAGCGCAGAATAGTATATGAAGGCGTTCATCATCCAGTATTTGGGAGCCTACTACTGCCTGAAGGACCTTCCTTACTGTCTGGATTTGGCGTTCCCATACTCCGCCCATGTGCGAAGCCTTTGGTGGATTGAATCGCCATTCTACTTGGCGTCGGAGGATAGCGTCTCTGACTATATTATTATTATGCCAACTGCTCACTGCTTCCTTTAGTTCATGGGTGGCTCCAAGCATATTTGTTCCATTGTCAGAGTGAATGCGTTTGGGAGTACCTCTGCGTCCCGTGAACCTTGTTAGAGCAGAAATGAAAGAGTCTGCACTTAGAGAAGTAAGGACTTCTAAATGTATGGCTCTGGTGGTCAGGCAAGTGAGTAAACAACCCCATCTTTTTGCACGAGCTCGCCCTTGTTTAACCAGGATAGGGCCAAAGCAATCTACACCTGTGTAGGTAAACGGGGTCCAGAGAGTAGACGGTCAGTCGGTAGCAGTATCGGGGTCCTTTGGTCTGTCCTCGTGTCAAGCGGCCGCCTACTCTGATCAAGTCATCCATGCCCAAATGAGTTTCTAATCGACTCATTTCGCCATGCTTTACACACTGTGTCCCTTTTAATGTTTTAATTTCTTGAGAGAAGTGTTTCCCTTGTAGGCACTTCAATACTGCAAGCCTTGCTTCTTCTACCTCTCTTGCCAAGAGTCTGTTACCCTGATGACACGACCCATCTTTCTTCCCCACCAGCCATTGTAGGAATCTCCTAATCCATGCTACTCCTTTCAGGAGCCTGTACCAAGAGGAGTATCTGTTCCATAATTTCTCCAGGATGTCCTGTCCTTGACTTACGTTAGTTGCCAGTACTGTAGTTTCCTTTTTCACTTCTGGGTCCTCATCAGTGAGATTTGGAACCTCTAAGTCATTCCTTGGCCACTGATCTTCATCTAAAGAGAGGAAAGCTGGCCCTCGAATCCATCTACTACTCCTCGAGAGCTCCATTCCGTTCAGGCCCCGACTGGCGTCATCTGCCGGGTTTATTGACGAGGTCACGTGCCTCCACTGTTCTGGGTTAGATTCTTCATGAATCGCCGAAATCCGGTTGGCCACAAAGACGTGAAAGCGTCGTTCAGTATTTCTAATATACTGTAAGACGGCTGTGCTGTCTGTCCAGAACGTCGTTCTATCGATTCTTTGGTCAAGCTCTTTACGTATTTGTTTGTCTGCCCTTGTGGCCAATACTGCAGCACACAATTCAAGACGGGTATGGTCTGTTGTTTCAGAGGGCCAGCTTGGCCTTACCACACACAAAAGAGATTTGATGTGCTCCTTCTGCATTTGTCATCCTCAGGTATGACACCACGCCATAGGCATGCTGAGAAGCGTCGCTGAAATGGTGCAGTTGTACGTCTGTCGTACTACCGGTTGATTCGTGTCGATAACATCGTGGAACGCGTATGCGCGTAAGATAGGGAAGGTCAGTTAGCCACCTTCGCCAAGCTGTCATCGTTTTGTCAGCTAATTTCTCATCCCAACCTGTTCTGTGTCTGCACTCTTCCTGGAAGATCATCTTTGCTCTTATGACACTAGGGGCGAGAAAGCCCAAAGGGTCATATATAGAGCTGATCATGCTTAGGAGACCCCGCTTCGTCTCTGGTTTCTTTGGTATTTGGACTTGCACCGCTAATTCGTCCTCTTCCAGATCCCACAGAATGCCCAGCGCTCGTACCGTGGGCAACTTGTCGCCCAATAGGATTTCCTTCACTCCCATGGCCTGCTCCGACTGTGGCACTTCCTTAAGAACCCTCTTTTGGTTACAGGACCATTTTGTGAGCCTGAATCCTCCCTTGTTTAACAACTTTCTGAGCCTATGAATAACAATTGTAGCCTTGTCCGGGGATTCTACTGAGTGTAGTAGATCGTCGACGTAGAAATTGCGGCTCGCCTTCTGGATCTCCTCATGAAGATATTTTCCGTGATCCTGGAATGTTCGTTGTAGAGCAAATGCTGCACATGAAAGGCTCCACACTCCCCCAAACTGATGCACCTTCATTCGGTACGTAGCAGGAGGCCCTGACATATGTTCATTGTTTCGCCAGAGGAATCTCAGTGCGTCTCTGTGTTCCGGAGTCACGAGCACTTGGTGGAACATAGCTTCAATATCTGCCATTATAGCTACCCTTTCTTGTCGAAATCTGAGGAGGACGCCCATCAAGTTGTTGTTAAGGTCGGGTCCTTGCATCACTTGACTGTTTAATGATAACGTCTTATAAGTGGCTGCACAATCGAAGACTATTCTCAACTTTTCTGGTTTCTTAGGATTTAGTACTGGATGATGTGGGAGATACAAAGTCTTGCCAGGTGTAGTATTGAGATTATGAGAGGAACTCGCTCGGCATGGCCTTCACTAAGTAAGCGTGACATTTCTTCTTGATATCGGATGAAGAGTTCCGGATGTTTCACGAGACGTCTCCTAAGGCTTGCCAACCGTCGTTCAGCAAGTTCTTTGTTGTCTGGAAGGTCTGGGCTCTTGTTGCGAAATGGGATGGGAAGTTGGTAATGTCCATCCACTTGTACTACGTTCTCTGACCATAATTTCGTGACTCTTTTGTCTTCGACAGAGATGGGATCATCACAGTTGTTGTTGGTGGCATTTAGTTCCCATAAAAGGTTGACTTGGTGGTCCAGGTGTTTTCTTTGATTTTCTGCAATTGTCGTGGTGATGTGACTGTTCACTGTGGTTACATCATGGCCGTCTAGTCCCATAGGGCCATTAATTGTCCAACCAAGAAGGGTGCGCGTTGCGAATGGTTCTCCATCCTTTCCAGATCTTACTTCTAATGGTACTAGGGCTTGGGGTATATCTAAGCCTATTAAAAGTTCCACTTCCTTTGGAGCATGGAACTGTGCAATGTCTCGAAGGTGAGACCACACTTCCATATCACTGGACCTTGCAACAGAACCTTTCAGAGAGGATGGGAGTTCTGTCACAACTATAACTTGGGGAATAAGAACGGTTCGGCTCTTCCTCATTCCTGTGCTGGTCACCATTAAATCAAGTTGTTCAGTGTTTAGCTGTGTATCTTCACACATAATTGTGCCAATAGTTAGCTGCACTGGCTCCCTTTGGCTTGTAGATGATCTGCTAGACCACGCGTACAATAAGATCTATCACTACCTGAATCTAAGAGGGCACCGTAATGATGGAGTTTCTTGGGTCTTGGCTCTTAGCTCCCACCTTCACCTTTACAATGGGGAGAACTACTCTGCTTGAACTTCTACTCCTCAGTCATGCCTTATGATAGGGAGTACTCGGTGTTGAAACATCCTCGTCTCCTGTTTGTCCAGTGCTGAACCATCTGAAAGGATCCTTCTTGTTCTTATTAAGGGTCACCAGGGTGTTGAATTTATCTGTACTTTCTTTCTGTGAGGAACTAGTTGCTTCAGGGTTAGTATTACTTGTGGATGGGTCTGGTGGCATAATGGCCCGTAGCGGCGCCTGTCTTAATCTCTTATGAAGGGAAAGAGGGGTGTCTCCACCAAGGTGAGTTCTTTTTAGTCCTTGAGGAGCATTTGGGAGCCTCGTTGATCTGCCTTGAATATGGCTATCTATTGTATTTCCTGTGAAATGTAACAGGCGAGAATGAAATTCTAGGCAGCCATCAATACCACACAGCACCTTTCGGGGACATGTCGTGATCCAGTGATTATAGCCGAAGCAAGACAAACACCGCCGCTCTCGTCGCACTAGTGAGAGGCGGTCAGTTGTATTCATCTCAATGAAGCATCTACAGGTGTCGATGGGATGGTGTCCCTGACACAGCGAGCACTGTGTCTGACTTCTGTTCGTCACCCTTGACGTCGCGGTCATCAATCCCATAGTCTTCCTATTTGGTAAGGATTCATATGACGAGTTTGCACGTTGTCTGTTTGAATCTTCTATCCGTTCTCCGTCCTTCTCAGCCTTTCTGAGCATGTTTTTTGTGAATGTTAACAACCACTCGGCATCGCACGAGGTGCCCATGTTCAGTTCTTCATGTTTATATGACTCATCCACGTAGTCTTCTCTTAGTTTCCCTTTAAATCTCCCTGTTATGATGTGCATAGATGCATATGTTTCAATTTGTTTTAGTTCTCCCATAATTTTCAAGTTCCTCACGCAGGTGCTCAAGGCATCCACGAAAAGGCGCAAGCCTTTGATATCGTTCATCCTCAGGCTTGGTCCCTCACATATTCCTTTGATCAAGTGTTGAATGTATGTACGTTTGTTACCATGTCTGGTTTCCAGTAAGTCCCAGGCCTCTTTATATCCTTCCTTGGGATCCTCTAGTTCCTGACAACCGCACAACTCTTGTTTTGCTGGGCCAGAATAGGCTGCGATCAGATATCCCAACCTTTGACGTTCTGATATTCCATCCTCTTGAACGTGACCTTGGAATGCGCGCTTGAACGTCCAGTAATCTGCACAAGAGCCCTCGCTGAACGTGGGCAATGGCTTCTGAGAAAGTTTCAAGGTGGTTAGCAACTCCTTCATCCATCCCTCATTCCTCGAAGTGACAGTCGGTTCCTGGTTTCCAGGTGGTTTTGATGACCTGGTTGAGTTATTATCGCCCACCTCCTGTCTGCTTGTAGAGGGTATAGTCAGGTTGGTCGTGCCAGTACAATCTCGGACAGTACTCTCATACTCCCCCTGGTGAGACTGTCCTGGTTCGGATACTGAAGAGAAGGACGAGTTGCCTTCACGCCCAGAAGCCGTTTCCGATTCAGTAATAGGAGAGATTTCTTTAGCAGTCAAGGTTGGCATTGCTCTACCATGTCCTGTTTTCTTCACTGCACGTAGCTGATTTACACTTTCGTTGAAGCTTCTCACTACGGTCGACATGTGAGTAAACATCTGTTGTATTTGTTGACTGCGTTCAAATAGCTGTTCTGTGATGTCCTGATCCTCCGACAGCGTAGTGGAGTTCGAGTCCTTCTCACTCTGCCATGGATGTGTGATGTTATGTGGCAGTCTTTCAATTCTACCATCTGTTGATTCCAGGCCTTCCTCCATCATTGGCTCCGTGCCTACGTCTCCAGGAACAATGTCTTTTGGCTCAAGCTCAGGTGAGCTGGCCTTCTTAGATTTGTTTTCTTCCATGTTGGAAGGTAGTGCTGTCAGTAGATGATAACGATGATGTCTGTAGGCTTCCACCAAGTTTACTATGGGTACTGGCGGCAAAGATTACACACCATGCGTGTGTCAGCAGAAGATACACACCATACGTGCGTCCGCAGAATTACGTACCATACGTGCGTCAGCAGACATTACACACAATATGTGTGTCAGCAGAAGTGGCTCAATAGCCTAATACCGGTGCCATGGTAAATGCACAGACAGTAGTGAAGACACTCTCCTCACTTGATCCCTACACTACAAATAACATACAAGCCGGTTGTGAAATACGATAGATAAATTCCTTAGGAAGTTCTTGGCGTCGTCTAAACGTCCCATTCACCTATCATAACTCTTTCTAACTCAGCATCTATAAAGAGATCCATTGTCGCTGTTGCCTGACAATGTGTTTGTCACTCTTTAATGCACTTCTTATCCTTATAAACACAAGTCAACAATTACTAATATTTACACTGACTGCGGAATCTGATAAGTGATCCCCGTAGAATTTCGTTCATTGGGTACGTAGGTACTACGTTCACTGTTTGTCACCATTTCCTATCCCTTATACACACATAAACACAATTAACGATCACCACGGTTGGGTATGGATTTTGCTAAGTGAATCCCGTAGAGTTTCACTGCATGCACGTAAATATGTGCTTGTAAGTTTGTCGTCATTCAATGATACACACACACACACACATGAGTAACAATCACTGGTGCACCAACTAATTGTTGAGTATGACAAGTAGATCCCGTAGAGTGTTACTGAGTGCACATAAATATGATGTTCATCACTGCTTGTCACTGTCACGGGAGGCCTGCAAATATCCTGTTTCACCGTTGTCGTCACTGTCGCGTCGTCGTGGACCTCACGTTTTGACTGTTACCGCCCATCAAGATGGTTGCAGGACAGTGAGACCCTCACGTTGACGCGATAATATATATATTTTTCGGTCAAAACCTGTTGACAAAGGCACTACGATAAAATACAAACAAACAATACAATAAGCGCGTTTCCCTTTGGCAAGGATGCAGGTGAAATAATTAGGAACCCTCGACGGGTTGAATCCTTATATTACACCCACATTCCCACCAAATGAGAACGGCTGTGATATAAGTACATATATGCTACGTTTGTGAGACTAAATACATTATGCGACACTAAATACGATAAGTACACTCATAGAATAGCGTGTGGGGTAAATACGTGTATGTCTGAAGGACAGTGAACTTACGTGTTCGGGTCTACGGCACGTTACAAGGAGATGACGATGTTAACGTGTACTCTGCGATAGCTTGTTGAGGACTGCTCCTTGGTGTGGCCTGGCATGAGGCAGTGAACTCACCCTCTGACCTCATCCGCTGACCCAGGAATTCTCTGTCTATGAGACGGGACTCAGCACTTCCTATTTTGTAAACAACTTCCATCGCTCTCTCTCTCTCTCTCTCTCTCTCTCTCTCTCTCTCGTTGGCGATAACAACTATTGTATCTCCAAAATCTTCAGACCCTAAATTACTAGATGGTATAGTTTATTTTTTGATAATTGAATACCCTTCCCATCAGGAAGCCATTTTTAAATGTCTTGTGTGATTGTGTCCTAGCCTGACTCACACCCTGCACAGTTACGTGGCCAGGTGTCAAGTAGGGAGGTGTGTCATTTAGCTCTCTAATTTTTGCCTGACAGGTATAAGTTGACGAGAATTAGAATGAGAAACATCAAGAAGAGAAGACAACTAGAAACAAACAAACAAATGTATTGTTGTGAGAAAGCTGGACTTTCAATTCTGGCCTCCCCTCTCCCCTCCGTCATTCGTGTTATCTCCCCCTCCAAGATCCTGCCTCACCCCATGCCTCACTGCCAGACTTCTCCACCATCTCTGTATGATCTTTTCAAACACATTTTTTTTCTTACTGCCTTCATCATCACAACTTTACATGACAGCTCTTACAATAACACTATTACAAAAGATTATGTTGAGACAGGTAGAAAGCTGTACCAGACGAGCAATAAATACTTCACTATCATTATCTCACTTCAACACACTAATAATGACTCAGATAGTGTCCAGTTCAGCAGTGAAACAGCAGATTGCCATGATGCTGCTGATGGCATCATCCCAATTTTTACTCTCACATTTTCTAGAGAAGCAGGTATCTTGTATGTTATCATTTCATCATGCTCCAGGAAGTCATTATTGTATACACAATCATTTAATGTGCTTTCATTCATTGTTTTCTTACCCATTTGGGTTATGTACATATTTTTTCTCAATTTATAAGGGGTTGGGAGAGGAAATTCCGCGTATCCGCCAGGGCCTTGGCTGCTATAATCCGGATAAGCGGGCAATTACTGTATATATATATATATATATATATATATATATATATATATATATATATATATATATATATATATATATATACAGTAAGTCCTCCTTATACGGTACTTCGTTATCTGGTAAATTCACAGTTACGGTGTTTGGTAATTTTTGTCCTCCATTATATTTACGGCAAGAAAATTTCCACAGATACGGTATCCGCTCGTGTTTTGTGTACACCGTACCGTAGCGCACCATGCCGTGCGGCCACCACAACCAGTGTTGCCAGATGGTGACATTTTTCACCAGATTCAGAAAATCTGGTGAAATTTCAAGCTTCCTGGTGAATAAATATTAAGAGTTTGGAACCAGACAAAATCTGGTGAAAAGGGGTGAAAAAGTAGTTGATCAGTGATTACTGCTGAAGTATAGATATCGTTCACGTCAAGAATAATTCAATGGATGGCGCCACTTTGCAACTACCGGTATTGTGTTTACATCAACACAAATTCAAACGGGTGAGTAACTGAGTGCCCAGCTGGGTGACGTTTTAAACTCTACGTGTCCACAGTCGGGAGTCTCCACAGCCGAAGAAAACGCCTTTCAAGGTAAACGGATATAAAAATATCAGTAGAAATCATCATTAATTATTCACTTGATGTGTCAGGGAAGACATTATTTTGTGGAGAAATGTGTATGTGTATAGTGCTATAAGGAGGACGTTCAGCATGTGTGTTTCGTTGTCATATTTACAAAAATTCTTCATGAACTGTTCTTAAAAACGTGCAATGTTTGGTGAATGGCTTGGTGATGCTGGCATGATAAAGGATGGTACATAATTGTTGCAAAATTATAAATGTACCTGCTGCATATATACACAAATACTGTAAGCTTATACCCAACCTGATAGAATATTCACAGCAGCCAGTCGTGGTTTCTGACTACAGATAAAATGATAGTATATGACTGGAAGCATTGGCAGTCTCAACATAGGTGACTAGGCCTACTCAAACTAGTTACTGGACCAGTGGTTCTTAACCCTTTTACTAACACGCCCCCGCTAGGTACTGTTCTCTCCTTCCACAGCCCCCGTGACATTATATAATCACGAAAAATAGTATACATACTCATAACTATACGAGACTTTGAAAACAATAGTTAGATACTGCTGCATTATTTCATAAACTTATCTTTACAGTACTGCCCGCGTTCGTGTCAAGAAAATAACTCATAACAGGAAAATACAGAAATCAAATGTCAACCAAAGTGCTTGATAGTATTGTGCGCATTCGATCACATCTCATGATGCAGGAAATCTGTTGCACAAAATTTGACATTACTAGTGATATGGTCAAAAGATTCACGTCTGAAATGTATGATGTATAGGTAACTCATGGATATAGCCTACCGAGAAAAGAGGAAGTAGATGCATTTATTAATTTTTCCTAGCTACAGTTGTGTTAAAGGAAAATTTACAAGTACTTTCTTTACATTATTAGTTTGATTTGATTTGATAAGTTTATTGTTGAAAAAGTACAACAAAGGAGATGGGAGGAGCTTGCAACCCATCCCCCAAACAAATGTTCATAGAAAACTAATGTATTGCAGTAAAAATAAATAACCTTAAGTATATTTACATTATTTACAAAGGTGGAGCAAAAAGTGGGAAATCCTTGAGGATGGCAGGGATTAATTATGTCATTGTTGAAAAACCACTTTATCATTGGTGGCAGATCCCAGTTCCCCTGTGGGCGGAAATGCACCAGCAAAGGACACTCCATGACATAGTGGGCAAGTGTGTGCCCTGCAAGACTGTGACACAGCTTACAGGGCACGGCAGCAGCCCCACTGACCTCCCAATAGTACCTGTAACCCAGCCTGAGACGCATAGCAACAAGGTCATGGGCTGCACTCTTCCTGCCATAGGTGACATGTACATAATGGACTGAACTGGGACTGCCTTTCCCATAACAAGTGTCAAGGTTATGAGCAATGGTGCTGCAAACATGACGTTTAAACTGACCCTTGATGTTATTATAAGTGTGTTCAACAGGACAGTCAGCAATGTCCTCAGTAAGGGAGTGACGGGGAAGAACATCAGCTTTTTCATTATGGGAAATGCCAACATGAGAAGGCACCCAGGTGAAACATACTCTGAGATTATCTCTCTCCAAGAGATCAATGACACCAAGACACTTGTTGATGAGATCACAATCAGCAGGGGAAGGAGACAACAATGAATATAAGGCACCCTGACTATCAACAAAAAAGTAAACATCTTTCCCCAAATGAAGGACAATTTGTAAACCTAGCATGGCATATAGTTCTGCCCTTGTAGAGGACAGGTTGTCAGGAAGCCTCTTGGACACCTCAGTGTCAGTGTATTCAGAGGAAGAGGTGTAGTTGCGGATGAACAGGCCACATCCAGATTTGCTGCCATCCACTGAACCATCACAGTAAACATGTACAGCCTGCACCCTTGGGAAGTTAGATCATTTATGCATAAAAAGATCTTCAAGCCAGCCTTAGGGAGTGCGCGTGCGTGCAGCCTACCTGTTGATCGTATTTTACACGTGTTGGGTTCCCAAATTGTGACAATGCCACGTGTAAGGCCATGATGTAACATGGCCTGAAACTATCTAAACAGCCACTACCAGCCTCCAAGCAGTTGTCAAGGGATTATGTAAGTACATATCTGAGTTTGGTACATATTGGAGTGAGTTATGTGGGGGTTTTGAAGATGTTCACAGAAAAATGCGTTTTTCTCGACTTTCAGTTTTTCAGCATATACTGTTGAATAACTTTTTCAGTAATTGGTCAATTTCAAAAATTTTTGCAGCAAAATGATCAACAACCTCATCTTAACAAATGCAAGCATGATAATGCATGAACTCACTCAAATAAATTTACAACAGGCTTATAAACTCAAATTTTTGATGAAAAAAAAAAGGTAACAATTTGGCGTGTAATGAAATTGTTATAACATAGGTTATGTGTATGCCGATGCTTACATTTATTTTTTGTTATGTATATTATATGTGGTTAAGAGGAAATTGCCACACTGTTATTACTTTTGATTTTATAATGGTATTTTGAATTATTTTCTTATCGCCGAAAAAATATTTATTGCAAAAAAACTACGCCATATTTGTGTACCAAATTAACACTGAAGACGTACACCATAAACGTACACCTTGTGTATAAATATTATTGAATTCGGTGAAAAAATAGCAATGGGAGAGCCAAAAAACCGATATTGATATTGAGTCATCGAATAACAACCTTAACCTAACTTAACTGGGGGGGCTGTGCCCCCTGAATACCCCCCCTACAACACTAACCTGACCCTAATGTAACCTAACCTAAACGCCGGACCCCCCCCTACAACACTAACCCTAACATAAACCTAACCTAACGTAACCTATTCTATACAGGGCTGCGGCTCCCCCACACCCCCCAAAACACTAACCTAAGCTAAGCTAAGCTAACCTAACCTAACACCACAATCATATACTTACATACTTTTCTAGTGACGCCAAGATGGCCCTCCTGCTTCACAAACGTTGTTATCGTCTTCATTTGAAGATTCTTCACTGAAGGAGGGAATCAGTGCTCCTCGAATACTTTCTTGTGTACTTCTTTGCTACTGTTGTGGTGGGTAGAGACGTGCAGCTTCTTTCAAGAAGTTATGTACCTTTCTGCCCTCCTCACTACAGCGCAGAAAGAGGTAGCAGCTTATGTATTGCTGCAAGAAGGTACTCCGAATTCCAGGACGTCTTATCCACTCCTTTATGTCTCTCCACAGTCTTTCAATGTTTTGTGTGTGAACGTCTGAATCGGTCGGATCCACAAAGTTTTCCGAATGATTAATCACTTTGTGAATATAATTTTCTTTGGAGAGTTTGCAATATGCCCTCCAACAGTCGCTCACTATCACTGAGCCTGGTAAAATGTATTTCTTTATTATTGGGATAAGCGTGGCGGAGTCATGTTTCACACTGCAGGGCTCAACTAGTGGTACCACAACACAGTGCTTAGACTCGCGCTCAATCGCACCAAACAGCCATGTTTGGGCCAATACTCGGCCACGCTCATACTTTCGTTTCACAACGATTGTTTTGTCAATTTCAACGATGTTACCAACTCCACCAATTGGCTGTTGATTTGAAAACCAAAACTCAGTCACCTCACTGCAAAAACTGCGCCAATCAACTACAGTCTGTCGTGATATTTCAATGTTTGCCCGAACTTGGCTGTGGGAAAAATACTTCCTTACCCATAAGTTTATAAAGCATAACACTTGCCATGGCTTTAAATGTGTTCTTTCTAAAAATGTGCCTTTATAGTCACTTACAGCGAAATTGCATAGGCGGCGTTTCTTCATCTTTGGAACAACATACGAACCTGTGCAACGCCACTGTTTTCTGTCTTTACGAAATATGCACTCGCGACCACACCTTTTGCAAGTCACTTGGCTCGGTAGCACATTATGATTACGAAAAAAATCCAGTGCTTGTTTGTCATCCTTGTAGACTTTGCTTACTAATTCATACTCTGAGAGAGAACAACCAGCACAGGAAGAAGCCATTGCTAGACTAACCAACAACGAATCCATGACCATCAAGCTCTATTCGCAATTGAATCACAACCGAGATATCTCGGGTTATGAAACTTGTAATGAAAATTCCGTAGACTTTTAATGGGAATTTGTCCATTTTACGCAAAAAATAAGCATTTCCGACATATTTCATGTACCCCACCCAAAACCCCGCATTCCCACCTGTCCCCAAACTTATTGAGGGTGGAGGACATCTCTTGGGTTATGAAACTAGTAATGAAAATTCCGTAGACTTTTTAATAGAAATTTTTCCATTTTACTAAAAAAATACGCATTTCCGACGCATTTCATGTACCCTACCCAAAACCCTGTATTCCCACCTGTCCCCAAGCTTGTTGGGGGGTGGAGGGAGGAGTATGGGCAGAAACTAGAATTATACCAAACTTTTTAATACTGTAACGGCCATTTGGAACGAATTAAGTTCGAGTATTGAGTCTCCACTGTATAAGTTTCTAAATGAAAAGCTACAGACAGGTGGCAGAATTTTTTTCCCATGACTGCAGAACTAAGAATCCGGCAAACCGGAATACCGGTATTTTGGTTTATTATTATCGGTATCAGCGGGAGGGAAGAGGCCAGAGCTTTGTTTACAACCATGTGTGCGGCTGTTCGATTATCAGATATTTTCATCGATAATAAGCCTTTGGTGCTATTGTAAGTTTCTAAAATGAAAAACTACACTATGCACAAGAATGTTATTCTAACAACCGCAGCAGCACAACTGGTGGAGGGAGAAAAGGAGAGGCCAGGGAGTCTCTGTTTACAACCATATGTGTGGACATTCAACTACCAGGTATTTTTTTGAGTATTAAACAGAACTTTTGCATTCGAGTATCAAAAAGTAAAATTTTTTAAGACATTCGAGTATTGAGTCTCCACTGTATAGTAAAATCCCTCTTATCCAGCATTCGAGTATCCGGCAAACACTGCAGTATCATCGTGGTGAAATGATGGACAAAGTGTTATACAAGTGGTTCAGCTTGAAAAGATCAGAAGGAGTCACAATTACAGGCTCAATGTTACAAGAGAAAGGGCGTGATTTAGCTAAGAAGATGGGCAAGGAAGGGGCATGCCAGTTCTCTGATTTTTGTAACCCATCAACTTATTTATAAGAGGAAAGTATTAAAGAGAATGTTAGTATTGTGTGTTGGTGAGTGTGACTTGGCAGCGCGGGTGGCGATGCACAGCACGGCGATCAGCTGATCTTTGTTATGGTAAGATGCGTGAGTCTAGGGTGGTGATTGTGGACATAATTTCACTTCCATTCAAGTATCTGGCATGTCGGCAGTCCCGTTGATGCCAGATAAGAGGGCTTTTACTGTATATAGTATATATACAGGGGATCCTCGTGATTTGACCATTCGCAGTTTGAATTATCGCTAATTCGAACTCAGTTAATTAATACCCAATCCTCAAGGTTCGACCGACTGACTTGCCAATTCGACATTCATATCTCGCACGCCACCCACCCGGTCAAAATCCGCCACCACCCCAAATTTGCCGCAAACCCGCCAGGCAGAAGTGTAAACCGATGCTACCCTGTGTCGTCGCTAAGGTGGTGTAACACTACCACTTTTCCATCACCTTTTTCTGTCAACTTTCTGAAGACTCAACTTTTGTCGACGCTGGTCGTCACACAAGATCACTTCCGCCTTTGTCGCGTTTGTCAACTGTAAACAAACATGGCGGCCCCTTCACCTCCAGCAAGCTGTTGCTATTTTTTCGTTGCTATTTTTGGCCTTTAATGATCTCTATGAGAACCTTCAGACAGCTTTGTCCACTCATAAACAACAGATCTGCTCATCTTGGCCAGTTGTTGCTTGAAAGTTCTGCCTTAGAACATGGCAGTTCCAGACAAATGTAAACAAACAACTGAAATACTTTTCACTGTTAGGCTAGGACAATATATATATATATATATATATATATATATATATATATATATATATATATATATATATATATATATATATATATATATATATATATATATATATATATATATATATATATATATATATATATATATATATATATATATATATATATATATATATATATATATATATATATATATATATATATATATATATATATATATATATATATATATATATATATATATATATATATATATATATATATATATATATATATATATATATATATATATATATATATATATATATATATATATATATATATATATATATATATATATATATATATATATATATATATATATATATATATATATATATATATATATATATATATATATATATATATATATATATATATATATATATATATATATATATATATATATATATATATATATATATATATATATATATATATATATATATATATATATATATATATATATATATATATATATATATATATATATATATATATATATATATATATATATATATATATATATATATATATATATATATATATATATATATATATATATATATATATATATATATATATATATATATATATATATATATATATATATATATATATATATATATATATATATATATATATATATATATATATATATATATATATATATATATATATATATATATATATATATATATATATATATATATATATATATATATATATATATATATATATATATATATATATATATATATATATATATATATATATATATATATATATATATATATATATATATATATATATATATATATATATATATATATATATATATATATATATATATATATATATATATATATATATATATATATATATATATATATATATATATATATATATATATATATATATATATATATATATATATATATATATATATATATATATATATATATATATATATATATATATATATATATATATATATATATATATATATATATATATATATATATATATATATATATATATATATATATATATATATATACTTATCAAGATTCTATTGATTTGAGATTATAGCATCATTCCAATTAACAAGAAAATTAATATCATTATAAAAGTGTTAATTAGAAACCATAGATCTTATGACTAAATATTAAAGCTAGAGGAAAACATGCGTTTCGTATGACTCAAGACGACGGAGAGCCACCTCCAGCCCCAGCCCTAAGAAGCACAATTTCCTGCCTTTCAAAGATAAGCTTGAACTCATAAGAAAATGTGAGGCAGGTCTACCTCACAGTGTCATTGCAACGCAAGTAAGTGTCCCTAGATCAAGAGTATCAACAATTTGGAAGAACAGGGACAAGTACCGCAAGACTGCTGCAAGTGTTTTTATTTCCAAAAATGTACTGTACAGCATCCTAATGCGTTTAATAAAAAAAAAAGTTAGATATAAATGAAGCCTTTAATAGTACTGATTTAGTCTAAGTTAGTGTTTTTAGAGGTTATAGTGATGTTTTGCGGGGTCTAGGCTGGAGGTTGGTCCCTATCCGCCCTAATTCTTAAGTATCTTATGAGAAAAATTGCTTTACGATTCGAATAAACGCTGATTCGACTGATGAAAAACCGCCCTAACCCTGTCGAATTGACTTCTAATAATCGGTATCAGTATCGGCCCTGAAAAATCATATCGGTCGATCTTTAATATATATATATATATATATCCATCTGTCTAATTAGCTAGTCTAGTTAACAATCTGTCTTTCATATCTGCTACATTATTAATCCAATGAAAGTATTCATCTCTCCTTTTGTTTTTCTGTAGAGCAAACAAATGCTGCCTCATGTTCATGTCATGGTTTACCCTATCTCTTGTGATAAATGTTGAAGAATGCCATTTAGCTTACATGAACACTGTTGAAGACATGATTTATATATATGTTAAGTGTATAGACACTTTGACCTGTGCTGTTTTTGTTTCTCCCAGAAATGTATAATTTTGAGATGTAAGGTGTCTTTTGTAGCTATGGAGAATGTCTGTAGCTATTGATTGTTCTGTAAGTTGCAAGGTGGTGTATTTTTTCAATTGATAGTGATAGTTTATCTTTTTTTCCAGGCTATTCTCGTGTACCAGTGTATGAGAGTGAGCGCACCAACATCATAGCAGTGCTGTTCATCAAGGACTTGGCCTACATTGACCCTGATGACAACACTCCTCTCAGAACACTCTGCCAGTTCTACCAGAATCCATGCAACTTTGTCTTTGTGGACACCACTCTTGACATCATGTTCAAGGAGTTCAAAGAAGGTGTGTTGTTCTCTCTCTCTCTCTCTCTCTCTCTCTCTCTCTCTCTCTCTCTCTCTCTGCTAGGGGATTGTGCAAACAATTTTTCACATTGACTTTTCAAAAAGTGATGATGTATACTGAAGTGTTCCTCAAGAGTGAGCACATTACCATCCACAGGCAACAAGGGTCACATGGCATTTGTGCAGTGCGTGAACAGTGAGGGTGATTGTGACCCATTCTATGAAGTGCTGGGCTTGGTTACTCTGGAAGATGTCATTGAGGAGCTGATTCAAGAGGAGATTGTGGATGAGACAGACGTGTTCAGTAAGTAGTGCTGTGCTGCCTTCCTGATGTGGATCCTATTCACTTTATGTTTTATTTGTAAAGCTTTTATGTATCATATGTATTTCAGGAAATGTGCATTATATTTGTATAAAGTTGTTTTTTGTGACCAAAAAAATGCCATCAGCATTTATGATTTAATGGTCATCATGGAATTCAGATTGATCATTTTGGGGTTTGGGGCTATTTATACCTCTACATTTAGTCAATTATTGGTGTAATGTATGTACATACATGTAGGATTTTGATTTATGTATATATTGAATTCACTTTGAATATTTGTGTATTAAGTTATTCATAGCCATATTACCTATACTGCTCTTTTTGTGTTAAGTGAATCATCTCTAATCATAGTACAGAAGTGTCAGGCAGCTTATTCATTCGTTTATAATGATTTTAACTGCAAACATCTTCCTTCTAATAATTCAGCGGACAACAAAACCAAACGTCGCCGGCAAGTCACTGGACGACCAAACTTCACTGAGTTCTCCAACCCCACCAACCAGACCAACCACAAGCGAGTGCAGATCTCCGCTCAGATGCTGGTGGCAGCACTGCAGTACCTCCGAACCTGTGAGTACTTTTGCTGTGAAATCACATTTAAAGCATCAGTTGCCAAAGCAATTATTTTCAGTTTTTATGTAACAGTAGTAAGTGATCTTTTTTCTTTTCTCTAAAGTACCTTAATTTTTATAATAAAAGTCTAAGTGCCTTTCTGTACACTGCAATCAAATTACCTCTTTCTCTCCTCCTCACAACTCCAGAGAGGAGAGAAACAGGTGGTTTGATTGCAGTGCACAGAGTGACAAATGGAGTGGATTAATTGTGCAGAGAGGATCTGTGTGTGAGAAATGAGAAATAAGAGAACATGGAAAAATACATTGAGGGTGACTATGTGCAAGAGAGAAGTCAAGAAGTTTAGCTTCCTAAATAGAAGTATTAAGCCATTAAAATAGACTGGAGGAGGACAAGTTCTGTGCAAGAATTATTGCTAATTTCAAAGAAAAGCTGGATAAATGTGGATATGGAGACAGAACAGTGCAAGCATAGCTCTTCACTCTTATGTTGCTACTAGATAAATTCACACTCATAAGAAATTCTTGTGGAAGATGGAACTTATAGGAGGATTGAGAAGAACATAGATAAATTGGGGGAGGGACTGCCTACAGGATAGAGAAATGAGAACTGTGATCACAGACACCTGTTCTTGGTGAAATAAGCTAACAAGTGGTGTACCACAGAGGTCACTGTTAACAACCATCATGTTTCAGATATGCAGGAGGGGATAAACAATAGGAATTTGTTTGCTGATGATGCAAAATTGTCAAGAGTAATAAAAGGTCATGTTGATTCTATGGAGTTACGAAGAGATATGGACAAGATTCATGAGTAGAGACAAAGGTAGAAATTGGAATTTAATGCTAAGAAATACCATGTGATGAAAATGGGTAAGGGTAAGGGAAGATCTGTATGCAGGCAACCCCCACTTAACGAACGTTCATACAATGAAATTTCGCTACAACGAATGTTTCCTTTTACTACCATCTGCTCATATAATGAACACCAAACTCGCTTTAATGAAATTTTATCCATGTAATTTTTTTCCAAGTTTGAAAGCCCCTGCTGTATCACGCAAGCCAACAGGCTTTTGAATACACCAGCGCCTCACGTGGACAAAAAGCACACCACTCACTCCCTTACCCTTCCCCACTCTTAGTTCAAAACAATAACAGAGTCCAGCACCAGCTCATCATCTCAAGCTCAATATGCCACCAAAATGCCCTGCAACCAGCACTGCAATGTTGCCTAGTGTTGCTAAGAAGACCAGGAAGTCTCTTACTCTCTAAGTGAAGGTGGATATTATTCACAGACACAAGAGAGGCGAGAAAACTAATATCTTATATATAAACGACATGCCAGAAGGAGTGAACAGCTACATAAATCTGTGGACAATACGAAACTGTGCAAAGTTATAAAGCAAAAAGAGGATTGTGAAATACTGCAGGAAGACCTAAATAAGATCTGGGAATGGAGTAAAAAGTGGGAAATGGAATTCAATGTGGACAAAAGCCATGTCATGGAAATGGGAAAGAGTGAAAGACGACCAGTGGGAATCTATAAGATGGGAGATGGTGTAGAACTGGAGAAAGTAAAAAAGGAAAAGGACTTGGGAGTGACGATGGAAGAAAACAATCAACTGGTAAGCCATATTGATAGAATTTTCAGAGAGACATATAATTTGCTAAGGAATATTGGATTAGCATTTCACTACATGGACAAAGAAATGATGAAGAAATTGATAAGTACTATAATAAGACCCAGATTGGAATATGTAGGAGTAATGTGGACCCCCCATAAAAAGAAATACATAAGGAAGTTAGAGAGACTACAAAAATTGGCTACAAGAATGGTTCCAGAATTAGAAGGGATGACATATGAGGAGAGACTAAAGGCTATGGATCTACCAACCCTGGAACAGAGAAGGGAGAGAGGATCTGATACAAGTTTTTAAATTGATCAATGGAATGGACCAAGTGGATAATGAGAAACTGATCCTGAGAGAAGAATATGACATTCGAAGCACAAGATCGCATAGTAAAAAGTTGAGAAAGGGAAGATGTCTGAGAGATGTTAAAAAATATAGTTTCCCACAAAGATATATTGAGATGTGGAACAGTTTGAGTGAAGAAGTGGTGTCAGCAACGAGTGTGCATAGTTTTAAAGAAAAACTGGAAAGTACACGAGACTTACCTTTGGTCAGTTGAAGTGTGCTTGTAATTTTGAGAAGCAAATCACCTCTGCTTGAGGGGAGCTTTCACATGAGATATGCTATGCCGCACAGCACCGTCAGACTTCGAAGCCACAATCACTCACATGAGAAAACACTAAAAACTGCACAAAGAAACACCAGACCTGGTACACAGAAAGTAAACAGGGGGGGAGAGGAGGGCATGTGAAAGCTCCACTCAAGCGGAGGTGATTTGCCTCACATAATTACAAGCACACTTCAACTGACCAAAGGTAAGTCTCGTGTACTTCCCAATTTTACTTCGGCAAATCAGCCTCTGCTGAGGTGAGCTAACCCATGAGGCTTTAAAGCCATGTGGGTGACGTGCCAAAAGGACAATGTTGGATGAGGAAAAGAACATATCCCAGCCAGAACATTCATTGTGTATAGAAACATATACATACATACATACACATGTAAAACCCCCTTTATAATCCATAACACCATATACCCCATTACAAACCATGAATCATATAGGAACATAAAGGCAACAGCCACTTATGCCATAACCGCATCCTGAAAAGTGTCCCTCACCTCAGTAAGAGGCCTATCATAATAATGAGCAAATGAGACCACCCTGCCATCACCATAATGCAGGCAATGGGGACTGCCATAGCCTTAGCCTTCGACACACCTTCCGACCTAACACTGCCAGCCGTGAACTTGCTCATATCCACCCCTGACCCACGCAGCAGCATCTTAATCCAACGGGCAATAGTATCCTTACCAACTGGTATGTGTGGCCTAATAAAACTGAGCAACAAACTTTCCGCCCCATGCAAAATCCCTTGTCTAAGGACCTTAGTCCTCTCCAGATAATGTCGTAAAGTGGCACACACACACATAAACTAGCATCCTGAGAATAAGCCTGAAACCGAACCACACATACATTGAAACTCGGCCTGGCTTGCTTAAGAGTACCACACAATCTCAGAGTAATATAGGACTGAGCAATACTAATGTCAGTAAGAATTAACAAATGCAAAGTCTGCACCCTCGCTGCTCGGGTCAGCGCCATTAACATAACAAGCTTAAGGGTAAGGTCGTTAAGGGACAAGGTGTGCAAGGGGTACATAGATTCAAGTTCTGCAAGAACTGGCTGAACATCCCAAGTGGCAGTATACCTGGGCATAGGGGGCCTAAGGTTAAAAACCCCTTTCATAAAGCAGATAACTAACGGGTGGTTACCAGCTCGGCAACCATCTACCACAATGCCCAGTGAAGAGAGTGCACTCCTTGCAGTGTTGACCACCTCATAACCCAGGTTCCTGTGGAAAGTGGCGGACAAAAAGTTTATAACGTCTGATAGAGAGGGAGCAAGGGGATTGACGTCCCATCTACCACAAAATTGTGACCACCGCGTGATATGTGGTTTGTATGGCTTGGCTGTACCTGGTTTCCACGAGGCCAGGATGATCTCTGCACCCGCCTCAGAAATGCCTCGTGCTCGCAATTGTTGCCCGACAGCAAGCACGCCATCAACTGAGTGTGCTTCATGACCGGGTGCACCCCCGCGGAGGATGGGTGACTCAGAACCCCCTTTCTCAGCATAATAAGACGGGGAGGAGCCACCAGCAGGCGAAGCAGCTGGTCCATCCAGGGTTGCGACATCCACAATGGCAGAACCATCCATGCACGTGCCGCCTCCACCTTCAACTTCCGCAGGCACCTAGTAATTAAGGCAAATGGAGGGAAGATATAAGATAGCTCAAATTGTGCCCAGTTCAGAGAGAATGCATCAAAGTGTGCCGCCTCCAGGAGCAGAACAAAAGCACTTGGTTGTTAAGCCTAGACGCGAATAAATCTATAACAGGAATGCCGAAGACACCACATAGCTGCCTGAAAATATGCACATCGAGCTGCCACTCATACCTATCATTGACAATACATAACGCAGTGTCCGCTGCCGTGTTTTCCTTTCCAGGTATATGAGAGTAGGTGATCCAGGCACCATTAGCTACACACCAATCCCAGATCTGAATCGCAATGTCATTATACACGGCCAATTTTATACCCCCATCTCATTGACATAGGATGTTATCACAAAAAACCCACACATGTTTCCCATTGAGTTCAAGACGGAAAGCCTGAAGGGCAAATAAAATAACCGTAAGTTCCAGAGCATTAATATGCAGGGATTGTTCAACCACTGACCAACTGCCAGATGTAGACCTATGGTGGAGATGGCCACCCCAACTTAGATTGGAGGCATCAGTATACAAATCAATCTCAGTGCCAGAAGTAAAAATTCTTCGAACCTGTTTAGCAACATTATCCAGCCACCATAACAGATGCTATGAAGGCTGACCGCCTTCATAGCATCTGTTATGGGCATCCAGAGCTCAAAGTCCCCAAAGCCTGTCTGTGAAGCTGCAATTTTCTCTTTCTCTAACTGCCTGTAATTCAACTTACCAAGTTCCACTGCCAGGAAGGCAACCACCAGGAGACCAATAACCCTAGCTACCTCCCGGATCCTAGTGGAGGACTTATTTATAAGATCCCTACAAGCAGTCACAACCTTGAGAACCCTGCGTTCAGGTAAAGAAACTGTCATAGAAGTAGTATCAATAACGTTTCCTAAGTACTCAATACACCTCATAAGGACTGACACAGACTTCTTACTGTTGATGCAAAAACCTAACTTCTGCAATAGAGCAATGGTGTCATTAATGCAAGCAATGCCCTAGACTGATTACACAGCAGAGTGTCATCTATAAAGCTAGTAATGGTGTAACCCATGACCCTGACCGCAGCAAACACGGGCTTCATCAACTTAGTGAAAATCCTCGGGCCCTCTGAAAAGCCATTAGGGAGACACATGAACTGATAGAAAATGCCATCCCACTTAAAGCATAAATACCTCTGCTGCTCTTCTGCAATCCTAACAGAGTAATAGGCATGTCTAAGGTCCATGGAAGCAAGATAATCCCCAGCATTCACCAGTCTAATGGCCTGCTCAAAGTTCTCCATCTTAAAGTGTTTATAAGGGACAAATTTGTTAAGCTCCTTTAAGTTTAGAACCATCCTATAACCACCATCCTTCTTTGGTCTGAGAAAAATCGGAGAAATAACCTGTTCTGGGTGTCTCTGTAATCACAAGAACCCCAAAGTCCAAAAGGCTGTCAATCTCCTCCCTAACAATAAGTTGCTCCTCTAAATTAAATTTATAGGACAGCTCACCAAAAAATAAATGCTCAATATCAGATTTCTGAATATCAAGATGACAGTGCTGTACAATTTCCAAAATCACAGGGTCATTCGTGATGTTCTTCCACTCCTGCGCATAGTGATGCAGCCTGCCAGCAGGAAATGAGTCGCTAACCTCCTTTACTGCCAGGGCCGGTAGAGACCCCGGCTCCTGGCGTTTTTTTAGTCCGGCTCCTGACGTGGCAAAGGGTGTCACTTACCACCCCTGAAGCCCTGTCACTGTGCACTGTAGGGCTGTAACCTCGAAGAAAAACTTCTGCGGGCAGACCTCCCCCAGAAACCCCGAGAGCGTCTACCGGCGAACTTCCATGCCGAGGGAGCCGACTTGGTACTGAACTTGTTCCGCAGCCTCTCCGTTTCCTCAATCTGTCTAGCAGACTGAGAAATATCATCTCCAAACAAAAAACGTGACATTGGGACCTTATCAGAACACAGGTGTGAGTATTTCTGATTTATCTCACGTCTCATAATGAAGTGTTTAGCCAAGTTGGTGCGATGGTTCGCATGACCTAGCAGAGCCAAGGCACCATTAAGAAGAGTAACCTCCCGTTCTACCACCGGGTTACCTTCCACTTGAGCAAGTTGGTCCAGAGCTAGAAGTGATTTAGTGAAAATAGTACCTGCCATCTGTATGTCACCACTTATGTCCTTGAGTCGGAAGTCAGCCTTCTTGGCATCAGTTTTCAAGGCCCCAAAAATCTGCGGGTTACATTCCACAGGGGCGAGAGCAGGACAGTTGCCGGGGCATCTGGTAACCACATCCTCGGAGACGGCTTTGTAGTCCTCGTCCTGCATGCCTTTTTCAAACAGGAAATTCACCATGCTTGCCACCTGCTGGTCAATGTCCTTTGAAACACTGTCAGGAGGCCCCAAAGCCTTAGCACTTTGAAGCAACACACAACTCCGAGGGGGAGTGGGCCGTAACTCACCATCCTCACCACTGGAAGAATCAAATCCAGAAAAGTTAGGAGTGACAGTACGTGAATCAGCAGAGCCACGTCCGGGCGTCAGATGCAACCCTGAGTGCGTTGGGCCCCAAGAAGAGCCGGGCCGACTGTCCACATCAGGCTGTGGGGCAGGCGGGGCACTGGCGCAATTTCACCACCTCACCTCTCAACACCGCCAGTTCATCGAAGACATGGCGCAAGGAAGGCTCAGACACCGTCGCCGTAGTAGGAGAGGAGTGGGAACGGGCAGTAACAATGGGCCGAATCCACGTGTTTACATGTGACGTGCCCACCGAGCGCCGAGGAGCGGTGCGCCGGCGATGTCGATGAACCCCGGAGCTGCTGGTGCCACTTCCACAATGTGAAGATCCCCCAGGACTCTCCCTCGAAGAACTGCTGTCACTCCGCCGCTCCTCAACATGACGGGAAGCCTCAGGAAGAGGGGCAGGCTGGTCGTCAGAGCTGGACATGACTGTCACCCTGCACAAAAATGGAAACTTCGGTGCCCCAAACATGGCAAAGGCAGTATCATGGTAGGCCCAACCCATACCATATCATATGGCAGGCCCATACCCATACCATAGTCCAGTGGCAGGCCTATCCCATACCACATATCCAGCCTGTAGAAATACATGGGGAATAGGTGACGCGGCAAAAGCCGGCAGAGCGAGCCGAGCGAGTGGAGGAACATCCGACCGGCGCTGGAACGCGCAAGCAACTGACGGTGCGGTGCAGCATAGCATATCTCATGGGTTAGCTCACCTCAGCAGAGGCTGATTTGCCAAAGTAAAGTTGGATAAGTGTAGATATGGAGACAGGGCCACACGAGTATAAAGCCCAGGTCCAGTAAAACTACAACTAGGTAAACACACACACACACACACACACACACACACACACACACACACACATGGATCTACCAACCCTGGAACAGAGAAGAGAGAGAGGGGATCTGATACAAGTTTATAAATTGATTAATGGAATGGATCAAGTGGATAATGAGAAACTAATCCTGAGAGAAGAATATGACATTAGAAGCACAAGATCGCATAGTAAGAAACTGAGGTAGGGAAGATGTCTGAGAGATGTTAAAAAATATAGTTTCCCGCAAAGATGTGTTGAGACTTGGAACAATTTGAGTGAGGAAGTGGTGTCAGCAAAGAGTGTACATAGTTTTAAAGAAAAATTGGATAAGTGTAGATATGGAGACGGGGCCACATGAGCATAAAGCCCAGGCCCTGTAAAACTACAACTAGGTAAATACACACACACACACACACACACACACACACACACACACACACACACACACACACACACACACACACACACACACACACACACACACACACACACACACAGTACAAGGGAGAGATGGATGGGTTGACACTTTGTATTTAGATATTAAAAGGTTTTTGATAGAGTACCACATAGAAGTCTCTTATGGAAAATAAAACACATTGGGGGAATACAGAAAAATATCTTAAACTTAACAGATAGGGAAGTGAGGACAATGATAAGGGACACCCCATCAAGTTGGAGCACAGTTACTAGTGGCATACCATAGGGTTCAGTGCTGGCACCAATTATGTTCCAAGTATACACACTCGACCCTTGTTTTTCTAGACTTAATGGCGCAGGCACTGATCCAGATAATGAAAAAGTCTGGATAACACAAATAGGTCCTATCTTTGCCAAATATGGTCGTTTGTTTCTTTAGACTTTTTTGAGGAACAGCAAAATTTAGTTTATTTTGGTTTCCTTGACAAACTAAATGTAAACAAGCTTAATCTAAGTTAATCTAACATTAAAAGTAACCTAACAATACCGCATGTTGTTGCTTGTAAGTTGATCTGGCACATAAATCAACCTCTATAATATGACCCCAAAATGTTGTACTATCGGTTTACCTTGAAGATAAGGCAACCCCATCTTAACTATTACTTAGCCTGGTCCAATGTCACCCTGAGTCATTAAGTACTGGGTGGCAAATTAAGTTTTATCTACAGTAAAATAAATAAAGCAATTCAAACAGATTGAAAACACCTCCAACTTCAAGAATTTCAACATAAATAAACGGTCATTTTCTACTTTCTTTTCTGTACTCACCTGTTTCACTATTTTACCACTCATGGGGACTGCACATACTCCCAAAAGGAATATGTTCAAGGGTGATGTGAATATTTCTTAGGCAAGAGACTCAAGGAGGCCAGATAAAACTCCTGGCTCACGGAGATGTGGTCTCTTCCTCTGCCTTGTGCAGGGGACTGGCACTATGTAGTAAATAGAAACAATAACATACCTACACAAATACCGTAGTTTATTACTTTGGAATTATTTTTTATTGATACAAAAGTTAAACACATAATCTTTTCGTAATGAAACGGTCACAGTTGACTGCTCAGTGTTGCCACCTAGTGATGAGCATTCCGTTTGAACAGCTGTTTAGGCACGAAATTTTAAGTATCATTTTATGTTTTTAAATATTTTAGATTATTTTAGGTATTATGTTTTTAGCTTCTGTATCAATAAAATAGTCTATAGAAATAAACTACGGTATTTGTGTAGGTACTACATTGTTGTTCTTACCTACTACAGAGTGTCAGTCCCCTGCATAGCATGGTGGAGGAAGAGCCCGTCTTCCTGAATTAGGAGTCCAATCAGGAGCTTAGCGGTATCTAATGCATCATCTTTTCGACTCCTTACATTTTTCCTTGGTACACCTTTACCACTTTTACTTGATGATGCATCCACACAGTATTTGGCAGAATATTCTACTGCTTATCTTTTGGCAGGAAAGCAATAACTAAGGTAGCTACGAACAGCATCTTTAATGGGCCAAACGTTTCGACATTTCATCTTATGTCATCATCAGTGGTCTAAAATAAAATAAAACGATAAAACAAATATAAGTATAAAAGAATAAAGTAAAAATACAAAGAGAATTACAATGGTAAAAATTCACACTATCATAAGTGGGTATGCTGACAGAGTATTGTTGAGGATGGCTTTACTTGGGAAATATATAGGGATTCCAGTATTCTTAAACTGTGTCTATTACAGGTGGCGAGGATACGGAAATGACTGAGATTGGGTTGAACCTTAGAGGCAGTGGTCCCGTATCGCGGAAAATGGGGCGTTGTGTAGCGGGCGCCCTGTTCTGGCAGACTGGCCTAAATGCTCGCTGGCTCGGTTTATAAGTGAGCGCAAGGTGCTACCCACATACTCAGCCTGGCAGCTGGGACAAGTGAAACAATAAACAGCCGACGAGCGTAAGGCAGTTGGCAGAGTGTCATAAAGAGGAAAAACTACCTATACATAGACTATTTGTAGACACAATACGAAAATGTTTATCAGGATAATATTTTGTAAGTTTTTCATATAGACCCCTTTCTAATTTCTTGGAAACCTCACCTAAAAATGGAATACGTAAATAGATTGTTTCTTTGGCAACAGTGGTAATTGGATGTTTAAGAAGGTATTTACTTTGGAGAAAGTTATTCAGAGTTTTCTCAAACAGGTTGGTGGTGAAGCCATTGTTATAGAAAAAATCCTTTAAGAAAGTAACTTCATTATGGAAATTTAGGTAAGAAGAAGACAGAGCAAAGGCACGGTGTAAGAGGGTACGGACTGAATTGATTTTTGAACAAGGAAATTTGCAAAAGCTGAACTTGAATACCATGTTGTGAGAAAATGTGTGGATTTATGCTTCGATAAATAGAGGTGGAAAGTCTACCATTGATTTTTGACAATCATCGAGCCAGTTTCGTTCGTGGTAACAAAGGAAGATGTTAGCGAAGGTGGGTCCAGTGGTGAGCCCATCGCAGACGGCGTGGCGATGGGCTCACCACTCGGACCCACCTTCGCTAACATCTTCCTTTGTTACCACGAACGAAACTGGCTCGATGATTGTCCTATCGCTTTCAAACCTATGTCATATATACGATATGTTGATGATACGTTGGTGTTTTTTAAGGAAGCATCACATGCAGACCATTTCCTACATTACCTTAACTCACAACATGACAATATCAAGTTCACTATGGAATCTGAAATAGACTCACAAATCCCCTTCCTTGACCTAAACATCACAAAAATCAATGGTAGACTTTCCACCTCTTATCGTAAACCTACATTTTCTGGCCTCGGTATTAGTTTTTTCAGCTTTTGCAGTTTCCGGTTCAAAATCAATTCAGTCCGTACCCTCTTACACCGTGCCTTTGCTCTGTCTTCTTCTTACCTAAATTTCCATAATGAAGTTACTTTCCTAAAGGATTTTTTCTATAACAATGGCTTCACCACCAACCTGTTTGAGAAAACTCTGAATAACTTTCTCCAAAGTAAATACCTTCTTAAACATCCAATTACCACTGTTGCCAAAGAAACAATCTATTTACGTATTCCATTTTTAGGTGAGGTTTCCAAGAAATTAGAAAGGGTCTATATGAAAACTTACAAAATATTATCCTGATAAACATTTTCGTATTGTGTCTACAAATAGTCTATGTATAGGTAGTTTTTCCTCTTTATGACACTCTGCCAACTGCCTTACGCTCGTCGGCTGTTTATTGTTTCACTTGTCCCAGCTGCCAGGCTGAGTATGTGGGTAGCACCTTGCGCTCACTTATAAACCGAGCCAGCGAGCATTTAGGCCAGTCTGCCAGAACAGGGCGCCCGCTACACAACGCCCCATTTTCCGCGATACGGGACCACTGCCTCTCATGTAAGGTTCAACCCAATCTCAGTCATTTCCATCCTCGCCACCTGTAATAGACACAGTTTAAGAATACTGAATCCCT
The DNA here is from genome assembly GCF_017591435.1 of Portunus trituberculatus. NCBI lineage: Eukaryota > Metazoa > Arthropoda > Malacostraca > Decapoda > Portunidae > Portunus > Portunus trituberculatus. The sequence continues at coordinate 20,796,750 of NC_059291.1, forward strand.
ATATATCCCAAGTAAAGCCATCCTCAACAATACTCTGTCAGCATACCCACTTATGATAGTGTGAATTTTACCATTGTAATTTCTTTGTATTTTTACTTTATTCTTTTATACTTATATTTGTTTTATCGTTTTATTTTATTTTAGACCACTGATGATGACATAAGATGAAATGTCGAAACGTTTGGCCCATTAAAGATGCTGTTCGTAGCTACCTTAGTTATTGCTTTCCTGCTGAAAATACGATTTCCCAGAAATCAACCTGTTTGCTTATCTTTTGTTTTACAAATGTCTGCCACAGTTTGCTTGGACACTCCATACTCCTCAGAAACACTCATAATACTAGCTTTTTTCTCTAATTTTCTTATTAATTCCAGCTTATATGTCACAACTAGGGCCACCCACTTACACCTAACACCCTTGAAAGACATAGTTAAGAGTTCTAATATACTAAAATAGGCACAAACTTGCTCACTGATACCAGACAATACACAGTATTCACTTGCGTTGGCCAGACTTGTTTACAACCGCCTGCTTCAGCGGCGCCGCCATCTATTGACCGTGTCTGGAAGTGTGAGAGGCACACATTATTTGAATTAATTTGTTGGCAGTCTGGACTCAATTTATTGAATTATTATCTGGACACTCACTGGATTAATAAAAATCCGGATAGACAAAGTCTGGATAAACAAGGGTCGAGTGTATTAACGATATACAAGAGGGTTTGAATAACTACATAAATTTGTTTAGAGATCATGCAAAACTTTTGAGAGTAATAAAGAACGTCAAGGAGTGTATAGAATTGCAGAAAGATATTGACAAGATTTGGGAATGGAGTCAAAAGTGGAAATCAGAATTTGATACCAGGAAATGCCATGTAATGGAAATGGGCAAAGGTAACAGATCTACAAGGTAATAGAAAATGGGAGAAGAGATTATAATGAAAAGGAGTGAAGAGAAAGACCTGGGAGTGATTATACAAGACAACCTGATCCCAGAAAGACACATGAATGGGTTATTTGTTCCAACATACAAGGTATTAACAAATATCAGGGTGGCATTCAATTACAGTGCTTACTCCAATTTTGCGAGTTCAAATTTTGCGATACGCCAATTTTGCGACCAAGGACCAAAAATTGCCTTTTTTTAAATTTCACCATCTTGCTCCTGGTGGGCCGGTGGCGGGAGAGAGAGCGTTCCCGTAAATTATATATTACTGTATTATATAGGCAATATTTTATTAATTTATTCATATTTATCATATTATATTATATTATTATCATATTGATCATAGTTTGGTGGTTTTTGGCTAGTTTTCATAAAAATCTGGCAGTAATTCAACGAAGCTCATCTGGCAACACTGCCCCGCTCCCTCCCGCCTTCCATTTGTTTACGTACACCTCCACGGAGTTCTCTCTGCAAATTTGGAGGAATCCTTGTGCTCGACTTTGTGCGACATGGCGCCACCAACCAAGATAAACATTAGGCTAACTCTGGAGCAAAAGATGAAGATAATTAAGATGAAAAGAGATGGAAAAAGGAACTGTGATATATCCAGAGTTTGGTGTGGGAGAATCAACTGTGAGAATGGTGTTTAAAAACAGTGAGAAAATTGAAAAAGCTGTAAAAACCTATGGTGGACAGATTTTTGATTCTCGTAGCCATTGTACAAACACTGTGATCATTCATATGGAAAGATACCTGGCTCAATATATTAACAGAAAGGAAAAGGAAGGAAAAATTAGGCGACCATGGATGAACGGTCCATCATATTCAATTTTTCCCATAGGAATAATACTTCCAATTTTGCGATTTCCAAATTTGCGACTCACAATGCCGCCCCATTTCTCGCAAAATTGGAGTAAGCACTGTACATGGATAAGAGTACAGTATGATGGAGAAGATCATAACCACTATGATAAGATCTAGACTAAAATATGCAGCAGTGGTATGGTCACCATGCAGGCAGATGGACATCAGGAAACTAGAAAGAATCAAAAGGACCGCTACAAAGATAGTACCAGAACTAAAGGATCTTCCCTATGAAGGGTGGTGTTCAGTTACATGGATAAGAGTATGATGAAAAAGATCATAATCACTATGATAAGACCTAAACTAGAATATGGAGCATAAAGGCAGAAGGATATTAGGAAACTAGAAAGAATCCAAAGGACTGCTACAAAGATGGTGTCAGAAATAAAGGATCTTCTCTATGAAGAAAGACTGAAGGAAATGGAACTATCAACTTTGAAGGATAGATGGGAGAGAGTAGATATAATAATGATTATGGAAAAGACAGATATACAAGACCTGGTACCACTGATGGAGGATGGAGATAGACGAACAAGAGGACACTCCAAGATCATGAAAAGTCAGTGTTTGAGAAACTTTAAAAAGTTTAGTGTTCCACATAAGACAGTGCACATCTGGCACAGATTGAGTGAAGATATTGTAGCAGCAGAAAGTGTGCACAAATTTAAGGAAAAGTTGGATGAAAGTAGATATGGAGACAGGTCACTATGAGCCCTACTTGAACCCTATAATAAACAGCTACTAGGTAAACACACACACACACATAGAAGAGATAAGTGTGCGATGGGATACGAATACAGCGTGACTGGACTGAGTTTAATGTGCTTCTGTACAGTATGGCAGCGGGCGGCTGACTGCTGCCATGCGCCTAGAGACGAATCCCAGAGCGTGGCTCGCAGTTGCCAGCTCTCACAATAGAAAACTCCTACATCTCCTTAAGATTGTGAGGGAATTAAAACAACACAAATGCCCTGACACTCTAAACGAAACAAACTTAACAATACAAAAAAAAAAAAAAAAAAAAAAAAAGACAGGTCCAGCAAAATATGAAAAGAAATAGAAACATTATGTCATGTAGTCATCCAGCCATGTCGGCCGAGACCTCTGTCTCTGAGGCCGCTCTCTCCCCGGGGAAGCAAGTGGAGGCACCGCCTCCGGGGTCGGTGATTGCACCTCAGGCACTCCTCCGATGGAAGGTGGTTCCCATGGTGGCGTGGCCTCTTTCAAGTGGCCACGTGTCCGCAGTGATATGCGACCACTTCCGTCCATCTTCACTGCATACTGGCGGTACGGGTGGACCTCGACTACAGTACCAGACTTGCTCCATGCTTTGGTAGTCTGGCCCTGGACCCAAACACAGGCTCCCAGCTGCAGGCGCCATTGTCGACGGTGCTGGCCCGCGCTCTGCCGTCTTTTCTCTTCGTGACGTTGGGCCATCAAGGGTCAGTGTTAGCCCCCATTATGTTTCAAGTTTATGTAAACGACATTCACATTGGGATAAACAGTTATTTAAATTTATTCGCTGATGATGCAAAGTTGCTAAGAGTTATCAAAACCAGAGAGGACTGTCTGCTGTTGCAGGAAGATTTAAACAAGATCTATGAGTGGAGCAAGAAGTGGAAATTGGAGTTTAATGCCAAGAAATGTCACATAATGGAACTAGGAAAGAGTAAGAGAAGACCAGCATGGAACTATTTGATGGGGTAGGAGCAAATAATGAAGACTAAAGAGGAAAATGATCTTGGAGTGATCATACAAGAAAATCTGAGCCCTGATAAACACATAAGCAAGATACAGTAAAGTCCCGGGTTACGTCGGTCTCCAGATACGTCAAACTCGTAGTTACGTCAGTCCACTATAAGGCAATTTAAGATTTAAAAAAATGAAAATTTATAAATCGTAAAGCACGGGATTTATTGTTATTGTTGGCCGCCAGGCGTCACTAGTGGTTATCCGCCACACCGCCCGCCTCACGCTTGAATACAATAACACCCTGCCTCAGTGTTGCCAGATCTACCGAAATTTCATGAGATCTACTGAAATTCCGACGAATCTCATGAAATACCGAATTATTGCTGCAATCTACAGAATTTTGATAGGTTCTCCAGAATTTCTCCAGAAATTAAACTTCCCGGTTACTGGTAGTTCGAAATTCATTAGAGGGGAAGGGAGTGAGCAGAAGGGGTGGGGTGGGGTGTTAGCGAAGCTATATAGGCCTCTGGTAGTGCCTGCATGTAGTGCCCACAATAGTATAAATAATATTTATTCAGTTTATAACCCTCCTCCACTCCCCAGTTGGAATCAAGTAGTAAATGCGTATTTCGCCTCCCCTCCCCCCTTTTGTGGATCACGGATAATGAGCCAATGTACCCACACCTCTCTACCTTCATGCTTAATTTGTTGTGCTTGCCTCACTCAAGTGCAACGGTGGAGTGAGTATTTTCAAGCATAAATCTCATGAAAACAAAACTGAGAAACAGACTGTCAACTAAAACTATTAGTGGGATGCTTCACACAAAAAGAATTATATCAAATTATAATTGTCATGATTTTGAAATAAAAAAAGAAATGGTTAAAAGAATGAATAGTGAAATGTACAAGAATAATTTAATGTGAGCAGGAAACAGCAGCTGAAACCACTGCTGATGATGATGAAGTAGAAGACTGATGTATGTTAGGCTAAACTAAGGTAGTTCGTTTTGTTTTGTGAAAGAAGTAATTTTTTTCTACCAGCATATTATAATAAAGTATTGCAGTACGGTACTTACAGAAAGTTTCTTAATTTAATTTCACTACTTCAAATATATTCATATAAAAACATTTTTAATTTGATTATATGTACATATATTATCGAGTGTGTCTACTGATTTTTTACCTATATCTACTGAATTTTTCCGTACATTTCTACTGAAATTTCACCTGCGCCATCTGGCAACACTGCCCTGCCTCAGTTCCACCACACCGTCGCCCCTGGCAAGTGTTATCCTACTTCTGCGTTTACTGACTCAAGTTTTTAGTATCTTGCTCAATGGCATCAAAGAGAAAACTCCTTAGTGACAGCAGTGATGCTAAGAAAAGGAAAACCATTACGCTACAAGAAAAAGAGGACATAATTAAAAGACATGAGAAGGGAGGCAGCAGCTGTGTGTGAGGGAGTGAAGAAGAAAATGGGAAGCCCGTTACCATGACAACGGGGAGGTTGACGACCTTGAGGGTTCGCGCACCCATCACAACAATAACAACTCCGGAGCCTTCGCCTGGGCCACATGACACTCGCAGCTCACTTGCACCGTCTGCGCCTGTCTGCTGATCCCTATTGCCCTTTCCTATTGCATTTCCTGCTCTGCTGCCCACGCTTCTACTCCCACCGCACTGCACTACGCTCCCAGCTGTCCGCCCTGGGCGTCACAACATTCGACCTGCCCACCCTCCTGACGGCCTCAGGCGTCCATCCCTCTCGGCAACCTGCAGTCCTTCGCGTTTGCGGCCCTAATCAACAACAAAAACAAGCTTGTTTCATATTCCTACATAGTTGTAAATAATATAACAATATAACCTTTAACTTACCTGAATGACCATAAACAATGATTGGTTGAAAACTCGATAATATGCTTTGAAATGTACGGAAACTCGAGTTACGTACAAAATCAACTTACGTCATGTTTCAGGAACGTAACTCTGACGTAAACCGAGACCTTACTGTATTTGGACTATCATATAAGATGTTAACTAATATAAGAGTGCTATTTCATTACATGGATAAAGATATGATGAAAAAATCATCACAAGCATGATACGCCCAAGACTGGAATATGCAGCAGTGGTAGTGTCTCCGAGCTCTAAAAAAGATATAAGAAAATTGGAAACGATATAGAAGATTGCTTCTAAGATGGTGCCAGAATTAAAGAACCTCACATACGAAGAACGACTGAAAGAAATGGGACTGCCAACCTTACAAGATAGAAGAGAATGGGGGGACCTAATAACAAAGTATAAGATAGTAAATGATATTGAAAAAATAGACGAAGAAGACCTGATGCTGTTGACGGAAGAAGATGGAAGGACAAGAGGACATGAAAAGAAGATCAGGATAAGACTGTGTGAAGGATATTGGAAAATACAGTTTTCCACACAAAACAGTGGAAAAATGGAATGCATTGGATAATGGAATTGTCACAGCACATACTGTGCATAACTTGAAAGAAAAAGTAGATAAATGGAGATATGGAGACAGGACACTATGAGCCCCACTCGAACCCTGTACAATACAACTGGGTAAATACACACACACACACACACACACACACACACACACACACATACACACACACACACGCTACAACTAGGTAAATACACAAGAGTAACGGAAAACACAAGATTCAGAGGAAATGATGAGCCAGCAAGATTAGACCTGGTTTTTACAAGGGTATACAAATGAATGATGATATAAGATATAAGTGCCCATTGGGAAAGAATAATCATGTAATATTAAAAATGAATATAGAAGAGGGAAAAGAAGAGAGATGAATTATACAAAGGGGACTGACTAAATTATAGAAAGGCTGATATTGAAAATCTCAAGAACTATTTCAAATATGCTAACTGGGAGGAAATAGGAAACTCTGAGGGAGTGCAAGAGAAAAATAACTTGTTTTTGGAAATATATAAAACAGGAGTCAGGGAATATGACCCGAAATATAGACCTAAGGAAGAAGGAAAGAAAGATTGGTTTAACGCAAAGTGTGCCAGGGCAAAGGAGAAAAGGGATGGAGCATGGAAAAGATGGAGGAGAAATAGAAATCCAGAAAATAAGGAAAACTTCAAGATAGCAAGAAATGAATATGTTAAAGTGAAGAAGGAAGAGGAGAGGATCTATGAAAAGGACATAGTCGAAAAATGCAAGGAGCAACCAAAATTGTTCTACAGATTCATAAATGGAAAAATAAGACAAAAAGAATAGAAAGGTTAAAAGGAGAAAATGGGATGGTGGAAGACCCAAATAGTATGGCAGAACTGTTAAATAATAAGTTCCAGGTCTTTACTAAGGAATCCAAATTTGAAAGACCACAGGGTAATAGAGACACCATCTATATGGAAGAGATTAAAGTAACCAAGCTTGAAATAAAAGAATTAATGTAGGAATTGGATGAAGAAAAGCCAATGGGACCAGATGAAGTCTCAGGCAGAATACTGAAAGAATGTAGGGAAGAACTAGCAAGTTCTACATACATCATATAATGCTCAATAAAAAATGGAACAGTACCAGTGGAACGGAAAAGAGCTGAGGTGGTTCCCATATATAAGAACAGAAGGAAGGAAGAACCTCTAAATTACAGACCGGTATCACTAACTAGTGTAATGTGTAAGATGTGTGAAAGAGTAATAAAGAAACAATGGATCGAGTTCCTTGAAGACAACAAATTACTATCAAATAGCCAATTTGGCTTTAGAAAAGGTCAGTCGTGTGTAAGAAATTTACTGAGTTTATACTCTAAAATAGTTGATAGGGTACAAGAGAGAGATGGATGGGTTGATTGTATTTACGTACTTGGATTTAAAAAAGGCATTTGATAAAGTTCCATATGCAAGGTTACTGTGGAAATTAGAGAAGGGTTGTTTAAAAGGAAACACATTGAGATGGATGGAAAATTATTTGAGGGGGAGAGAAATAAGGATGTTAGTCAAAGATATGAAGTCCAAGTGGATAGCAGTAGAAAGCGGAGTGTCACAGGGGTCAGTATTGGCGCCAATACTTTTTCTCATTTATATAAATGACATGCCAGAAGGAGTGAAGAGTTATGTAAATCTGTTAGCGGACGATGCGAAACTGTGCAGAGTTATAAAGCAAAAAGAGGATTGTGAAATACTGCAAGAAAACCTAAATAAGATCTGGGAATGGAGTAAAAAAGTGGGAGATGGAATTCAATGTGGACAAAAGGTATGTCATGGAAATTGGAAAGAGTGAAAGACGACCAGTGAGAATCTATTAGATGGGAGATGGAGTAGAACTGGAGAAAGTAAAAAAGGATAAGGATTTGGGAGTGATGATGGAAGAAAACAATCAACTGGCAAGCCATATTGATAGAATTTTCAGAGAGACATATAATTTGCTAAGGAATATTGGAATAGCATTTCACTACATGGACAAAGAAATGATGAAGAAATTGATAAGTACTATAATAAGACCCAGATTGGAATATGCAGGAGCAGTGTGGACCCCTCACAAAAAGAAACAAAACACATAAGGAAGTTGGAGAGACTACAAAAAATGGCTACAAGAATGGTCCCAAAACTTGAAGGGATGACATATGAGGAGAGACTAAAGGCTATGGATCTTCCAACATTGGAGCAGAGAAGGGAGAGAGGGGATCTGATACAAGTTTATAAATTGATCAACGGAATGGACCAAGTGGACAATGAGTATCTGATCCTGAGAGAAGAATATGCCAATTGAAGCACAAGATCGCATAGTAAGAAGCTGAGGAAGGGAAGATGTGTAAGAGATATTAAAAAGTATAGTTTCTCGCAAAGATGTGTTGAGACGTGAAACAATTTGAATGAAGAAGTAGTGTCTGCAACGAGTGTGCATAGTTTTAAAGTAAGATTGAATAAGTGTAGATATGGAGACGGGGCCATATGACCATAAAGCCCAGGCCCTGTAAAACTACAACTAGGTAAATACACATATATGAATGGATTAAATAGAAGGGGACAGGAAGTTTGAGAAGTGGATGACAAAAGTTTGAATGACATTTAGAAAAAGAGCTCCCCAATAGTAATAGACATCTAAAATAGACTAGAAAAGAAATTATAGAAGTTAAAGTGTAGATCACCAAAAAAAAAAAAAAAAATGGATTGATATAGACAGGTGTTCGCGGCCCTAATCAACAACAAAAACAAGCTTGTGTTTCATATTCCTACATACTTGTAAATAATATAACAATATAACCTTTTACTTATACGAGTATAACACTTCTACTCCTACCGCACTCCACAAAGCTCCCAGCTGTCCGCCCTGGGCGTCACAACATTCGACCTGCCCACCCTCCTGGCGGCCTCAGGCCGCCCCTCTCGGCAACCTGCAGTCCTTCGTCATGGCCCTAATCAATATATTCCTACATAGTTGTAAATAATATACCAATATAACAATATAACCTTTTACTTACCTGAATAAACATAAAAAATTATTGGTTGAAAACTCGTTAATATGCTTTGAAAGTACAAAAACTCGAGTTATGTACAAAATTGACTTACGTCATGTTTCAGGAACGTAACTCTGATGTAACTCGACTCTATATATATATATATATATATATATATATATATATATATATATATATATATATATATATATATATATAAAACGAGGACAGCGTTATCTACAAGATACCGTGCAGTGGACCTTATATTGGCGAAACAGGGCGAGGACTGAACATAAAATGACATGCGCCACCACAGGACCTCTAACTCGCTAGTGGTGCACGCCCGGGACAAAGGCCACCTACCAAACTGGGTAGGAGCGACGACCACGCAAAGGATTAAAGAAGAGGGATAGGAAAACAGTAGCGGCGCAGCTCACCATCTCAGCCTGTCATTCTCTCTGAAGAAGCCCTATGGGCGAAACGTTGGAGAAATAAAATACTCCTGCTACTCCTGAGTTTCTTTCCATCACCCACCAACCCACCTGTTCCACATTGTTACAATATATATATATATATAATATGTGCATGCATTGCAATAAATTTTGGTTTATGCATCTAACACTCATGATTCAAATTTAGCACATTTATGATGAGCTGTTACATAGTTTTTAAAATTTTATTTTCAGGATGAATGTCAGCTTTTTATTCTTCTTTATTGTTTAATGTCTTTCTTTTTCCCATCACTTATAGCTGAATATTTAAAATAATGTTAATCTCATACCTGTTTCTACACAGCTGTTGAGCCATTCAAGGAAGGTCAGCTGTCAGAAATGGTAGTGAAGAAATTGCTGAATCAAGATGTCATCCACAACATCAAGCTGCGCAACAAAGAGAATCCAAAGGCTGATCTTCATTCCTATATTTACACACAGGTCAGTGAAGTGTCTTGTGTTGAAACTAGACTGAAGTGTTGGGGCTTCAGTTCTCTGACAACCCTCACCTGTAACACCTTTCACTTATTCCACATTATTTATTAAATGCTACAGTTGTATTGATAAGTACAGTCCACAACGTACTGAAGTAATCTCCATGCAAACACACGCGCTCTGGTGTGGGTTACACTGCCTATACCCGACCATGAAGCTCAGCATACCTGGTGATGTGTTATGGGGGGAGAGGGGGCTAGATTTGTGACCTGGTCTCCAGAGTTGCATTAAATTTTGCTTATGTCAAGGCTGAGAAAAGGTATGGAAGGAGATGAGGATATGGACGGCACAATCGGTGCTGCCACCTATATAAACAAAGGAGCCAAACTGAGAGGAAGGAGTGAAATTATTGAAACTCCTCTAGGATTATGGAGGTGGAATAAAGGGGAGGAAAGAGCCAACATTAGAAAGATTATCTCAATGGACAGAGAACTTAAAGTTCTGAGGAAAACAGTTGCCAGGATTATTTGATAATAGGATCAACTGATTGCGGAGAACGTAGAGCTTAGTGAGAGGTGTGAAAAGTTGACTTGAGTGGGACTTGAGCAAAAACTGGACACCAATGTGGTTAAGTTAAGAAAGAAAGAAAAAAGAGGGAAAACGAAAGACACAGTCATACAAGTGATCAAAGAAAAGGAGGAATTAGTGAGAGATACGGCGGACAAAAAGAAGTGCATGGTTATATATGGACTAGATGAAAAAAAAAAATCCTGTGAAATTTGTGAGGGAGAAGGATAAGAAAGAGATGGTTAAGAAAATTATCTCAGTGGCTCAACATGAAGAATAGAGTCTTAAGAAAGAAATTGAGGAAATGTACAGACTTGGTAAATATAGTGAGGGAACCAAAAAGCTGAAAGCTGGCAAGATTGGTGGAGAAAAAGAATGAAATCCGCGAACTTCTGACTGGAAGGGCGTGACACAGAATGTCCTGTGTCCAAACACCATTGTCGATATTTCTTCCACTTGGATTGATAGTTCAGAGTCGCGGAATCCCTTCTAGACTCCGCCACTGCTTGCAAGACTCCTTGGTAATACCCCCGAAATTGGAGGAGTTCCTTGACAGTCTCCACCCTACTAACTGTAGCGCGTGGAGATTGAGGTGAAACCAATGGAAGTCTGGTTGTTGTAGGAGGTCCTTCCTGAACGGTAGTCTGCGTGGAGATGCTATTGCCATACCCATCAGATCTGGGAACCATTCCCTTTGAGGCCAGAAAGGGGTGATCAATATCAGCTTGGTTCCCTTTGATGAACGGAGCTTGTTGATGACCTTTCTCATGATGGCGAATGGAGGAAATGCATACATCTCCTTGTGATCTCAGGGAAAAAGGAAGGCATCTGTCGCCACTGCTGTTGGATCTGGGAAGGGGGAGACAAAGTTGGGCAGTCTGCTGTTCAGCTGTGTGGCAAACAGGTCTAGGAGAGGGTAGCCCCAAAATTTCCACAGGCCGGCACAAACCTGGTGGTGCAACGTCCATTCTGTTGGCAACACTTGGTTCTTTCTGCTGAGGCCATCCGCTAGAACATTGTTCTCGAACAAACTGAGTCAGTATGGTGACCGAATTGTCCTCTGCCCACTGGAGGGTCTGCAGGGCCTCTCGGTTGAGGGTGGTCGATCTCGTGCCGCCTGCCTTATGTAAGTAGGCCACTACCGTGGTATTGTCTGACATCACGGCTACAGTCTTCCCTCGTAGGTGTGACTCGAAGGTCTGAAGCCCCAGTCTGACAGCCCTTAATTCTAAGAGGGAAATGTGTTTCTGAAGGTCCCTTCCTGACCATGGGCTCCCCAACCGTCCAAAGAAGCATATGTGTATAGGAGAAGATCTGGGTTGGGAGTCCGTAAGGACTGACCCCGCAGAAGATTGGAGGGGGTTGACCACCACTGGAGGTTCTGCCGAACTTCCTGGGAGATGTGAACTGGAAATTCGGTACGGTAATGGTGTCTGTCCCATTGGCCCGAGAGCTGGAACTGAAGACTTCTCATTCTCCTTCAACCCCCCTGGTACCAGATGGATGAGAGATGAAAAGTGGCCCAGGAGGGTGAGCCAGTCCTGTGCTGGGAGAGTTTCTTGGGAAAGAAAGTCCTCTATGAGGTTTAAAAGGTTGTCTATCCTCCTCTGTGAGGGGAATGCCACTAGGGTTCTTGAGTGGATCTCCATCCCCAGGAAGGTGACAGCTTGTCTGGGTGTAAGGTTGGACTTCTCCCAGTTGACGATGATGTTGAGGGAAGTACAGAGAGTCAAAAGAGTTCGCCTCGACCTTAAGGCTTCTTTGGAGGAGGCTAGCACTAGCCAGTCGTCCAGGTAGTGCAGCAGGCGAATGCCCTTCCTGTGTAGAACCATTGCAGGAAGAGCCATAACTCTGGTGAAGACCTGAGGGGCCGTGGACAAGCCGAAACAAAGAACCTTGAATTGGAATGGTCGTTGTCCCCACACAAACTGAAGGAACCGTCTGCTGTCTGGGTGGACAGGGATCTGAAAGTAGGCTTCCTTCAAATCCAGAGACATCATCCAATCTCCTTGCTGGATGGCCATCTTGACGGAAGTGTTGGTTTCCATCCGAAATGGTGTCGTGAAGATGAAGCGGTTCAGTGTTGACAAGTCGATGACTGGGCAGAAGCACCGTGTAGCCTTTGGAACTACAAACATCCTGCTGTAGAAGCCTGGATCGTGTGGTGCTGGCTCCACGCATCCTTTCTGAAGAAGGGTGTGAAGTTCTTCCTGTAGCACTCCCCCCTTCCTGGAGTCGGGAGCATAGCTTTCGAAGGCCCTCGGGAAGGCTGAAAGCAGTGGACGACGGGAGAAGGGAATATGGTAGTCATGCCGAAGGACGTTGACTACCCACAAGTCTACTCCCTCTCTTTGCCATACTTCCCAACTGTGAGCAAGGGAACCAGCTACAGGAATGGTCGAGGCAAATGGGTCCTACTTCCGAAAAACCTCCTTGGAAGGGGCGGAAAAACGACGACTTTTCGGCAGAAGTCGGGAGGAGCTAGTCTTCTTGAAAGGTCGCTTCTTGTAGCTTCCTGCTTGAGAAAAGGTCTGATTGTCTACAGGCTTGATCAACTTTCCCCTCAACAAAAAGGGTGGGGGCATCCAAAAGAGACAGCATCAGATCCAGTTTGTCAGTAGAGAAGGATGCAGGTAAGGAGTCCAGGAGAGACTGCCTTCGAATCATTAGAATGTTGGAAAGTGCTGTGGTGGAAACTTGGGCTGCTCTTTACATTGCCAATTGCATGCTGTAGACCGCTTGGTTCATGAGGAGGTCCCTATCTGGTGCAGAGTCACTCAATAGTCTGGAAACTGCACCAAAAATCCAGAACTGAAAATTCTGGATTGAATGTAGATATTGAAGGGCTTCCTCCAATTGTGCTAAATCCTTGCCGGAGATGGAAGAGCGCACATCTGAAGGGTTTCTCGTTAAGAGGCGAGCAAGGGACGAATTCACTGTAGCAGTCTTGCAGTGCAGAGTGTCCTCGTCAGCCCTGTAGAAGGATTTCCTTGGTAGAGTGAAGGGAAGAGCAGAAGAGTGACCAGCTGAAATCCGTTCTGAAAGTATGTGGTTGATGAACTCGGTGGACTGCCTCATAGGGCCAGACCAATGAAAGGGTCGGAGAGGACTCCTCTTCTTCCTAGCCACAAATTCCTCCTGACCAGGACCCAAGGGTTTGTCCTGGAAGGTAGGGATAGAGCCCATGGAGTCTGGAAACTGGTTAAAGACAAAGTGTGTCAGTTTGAGGAAGGCGGATTCCTCAACGGTGGTTGTTTCATTCTCTCGATGTCCGCCCGAGGACACAGGAAGTGAAGGTGAAAATGTCCAGTAAGTGTTGCCGTGCGCATCTCCTGTGTGGCTGGCAGAAGGGGAGGGCACGTCAGTCTCTAAGCGAGTCCTATGGCTGGAGCAGTGCAGAGCGGTGCCAGCTTGGGAGAGAGAACGCAGAGACAAGTGTAAGTCATCATGGTGAGGACGAATCAGGTGGAGGGGAATTGTCAAGTTCCCGCTGTTCTGTGTGTGGTGGGCCGAAGGTGAGACGACAAGAGGGTGAACGAGAGAGGTAGAAGTCTGTACTTGTCCCCTGCCGCTGGACTTGGTGTGCACTGTGCGGGACTGACTGCCAGAAGTAGGTGACAACAGCTGGGGATCAGCACTTCGAGATAGCATGCAGGAGCTGCCAGCATCGCCCCCAACCTGTATATAAGCTAACTCAACCTTGTAGCGAATTTCAGCACAGGATGTGAGGGCGACATTAGGTTGCGAGACAGAACAGGCCTTATTATTGTGGCAGCAGCCTGACTCGACAACCGTCGACCGTGGGAGGGAGGAGTGTGTCGTGGAGGGCATAACTTCCCGGTCATCCCCCATAGCAGCAGTGCGAGAGGGTTTCACCTTCCCCTTCAGGTCCTTCGGTATCCTCTTGGGGGTGCAGGAAGGAGTGGCAGGTTGTAGAGTACAAACCTCCTGCTGAAAAAGGGAATTCTCCAAAACTACATTGGTGGGGGGGGGCTGCCTCCCCTCCCCAACAGCTGTGGGAAGGTGGACGTCAGTAGAGACGCTGCCTCCACTCATAAACAACAGTGGAACATCAGAGGAAGGAGGGACAGGAGGTACAGAAATCATGCTGGTTAACTTGTCTGCTAACGAATCTCTTACCATATCTTTCACAACATCCTTCAAACGAGTGTGAGAGTCGTCACCTGAAATCCCCAGGAAGGCAGCCATGTTGTTAATCACAGTCAAGGCCTGAGAGAACTGGGCTTGTGGGTTGTCAGAAAAATTTACTTGGGAGACAGAGGGGCCAGGGGAAGGGGGAGGAGAGTCAGAAGAAGCACTGTCGTCTGCAGGGACCGGTGCCACGTCTGGATTCGAGGCAGAAGACTCAGATGACGATGGGGAAAGAACTGGTAAAGACTTATCGCCCTCATTCCCTTTATGGTAAGCCAAGCGTCTGGATTGTAGGGAAACTTGGTGTCTATTGGCCTTAATGATGACGTCGTCCTCCCAGTCCTCACACTCCTGGCACCTCTTATCTAGTGAGCATATGCCGCCCCTGCAACTCATGCAGAGTGTATGTGGGTCACCTGACTCAGCACATAAGCGCTTATCACACTGCAAGGCACTACATATCCTCCCAGGGCGAGGATGGGAAGGTGCCACTGCATGGGGAGCCGGTGATGAAGCCATGAGACCAAAGCAGGAGCATGGTGTCAGGTACGTCCACTCTGAACAGACCGTAGTGAAGGAATGGAGTTGGTGGGCTGAGAGGGGTGGGTTGTGGGGGAGAGGGACAACTCCCGTTTTCTTTACCTTCTCCCCCACAACCCTCGGGTTGGGGGGTGACTACAATCTATGGTCAGGTAACCCTCCGAGAAGAAGGTTTGGGGTTGGTCATGCAACCATTTATGCACCGCTTCTTTCACATCTTCATCCGTAAGAAATCGCCGACCTCGTAAACCATCTTTGAGCAGTCCAAAGATATGGTAGTCGGAAGGGGCGAGATCTGGGCTGTAGACAGGGTGTTCCAGCACCTCAAATTCCAATTGGTTAATGGTTTGAACAGTCTGGGCGGCCGTGTGTGGGCGTGCATTGTCATGCAACAACAAAACTTTCTTCGACAATAGGCTTCGGCGTTTGGTGCGAATTGCTGGCTTCAGTTTGTTGGCCAGCAAAGCACTGTACCTTGCACTGTTGATCGTGCACCCCTTTTCCAGGTAGGTAGTCTTCCAGTATAGGTCCTTTGGAGTCCCAAAAAAGGGTTAGCATCACCTTTCCCGCAGAAGTCTGAGTCTTGAATTTCTTCGTCGCTGGCGAGCCAGGATGTTTCCACTCCATACTCTGTCTTTTGGATTCTGGCTCATAATGATGGACCCACGTTTCATCGCCTGTGACTATTCTGCTCAAAAATCTCTCGCCATCATTGTTGTAGCGATCGAGTAAACGTTGGCAGACCTCAAGACGTTTGCGTTTGTGCTCTGCAGTAAGCTCCCTTGGCACCCATCTCGCACAGACTTTATGGAAGCCGAGCTCATAGTGGATGATTTGAAAGGCAGAACCATGACTACTCTGCAGAGAACAAGCTACCTCATCAAAGATAACTCGCCGGTTCGCCATTACCATCTCTCGAGCTTGCTGAATCTTCTCATCAGTGGTGGAGGTTGACGAGCGTCCTGCTCCTCTTCAAGGCCACACTCGTCCGGCCACTTTTAAACTTCTCAATCCACTCATACACACTTCTACGTGGTAGTGCACTGTCCCCGTATTGTGCTAAAAGCCTCCGATGAATTTCAGCCCCTGACACTCCTTCTGACAAGAGAAATCGGGTCACTGCTCTTTGTTCTTCCTTGGTGCATACTGCTAGTGGAGCGCCATGTTTACACAGTAAAACAGAAAGCAAAATGGCGCGATCAGGCTCAAACTTTGATAACATGACCACAGTAGTATCAACTATAAGCACGCATGCGCAGAACGCAGTGTGGCAATACTGAAGACATGTTATGGCGAAAGTGCGGATAATTTTTGACTCTCCTCGTATATATATATATATATATATATATATATATATATATATATATATATATATATATATATATATATATATATATATATATATATATATATATATATATATATATATATATATATATATATATATATATATATATATATATATATATATATATATACATAGTAAGTCCTCGTTATACGGTACATATGCGTTCCTGAAAACCTTACCGCATGTTGAATTTAGCGTATACTGAACCCATTATAACATGTGATAATAGGGAATGCGTTCCAGCACGTCGAAAGTCACCCGCACAGAAATAGAAATACATGAAAATAATCATTAGAAAAAATAAAAAAAAAGTTAAGTACAGTAATACTCCGCTTAACGAATGTTCGTTTAACGAATTTCCGGTTTAACATACTATATAAAGTTTGACCAAAAAGTCTGCATAACGTACAACCACATCCGTTTTAGCAAATTTTCTGGGTTTGAATTTGCCGGGTGAGGGACCGAACTTGGTAGTTTCGTTGTGATTGGCTGGCTCCCTACCTGTCTCTAGTGCTCTTGGAGCTGGATCCAAGATTCTTTAACAACGTCAGAGCAACCTCTTGCAGTGAAATGGCATCCATGAACGCTTGTAGGGACGGTGACAAGGTTGCTATCAGGTTGCTCTGAGGTTGCTGGGAACACCACCTCTGGAGGTGGTGTTACTGTCTTATATATGCATTTATGTTCACAAAACAACATTTCTATTAGCTTTTTACAAACCTTGCCCCAAGAAAGGATTGTTTTGTAATGCATAAAGTGAAATCTTACATGGAATACCAAAAAATAAAGCAGAGATGAGATGAGCCACAGACAAAGCGGAGACTCGTGGCCACTCAGCCGCTTCTTCTTCTTCTTGTGACCCTTTTGCTTGCGTGTTACTATCATCATGATCTTTATGTTTCCACTCCTCTATTGCCTGCTATAATGGATATCATATCTTAGTATTCATATACACTCATGCCATGAGGATAACTTTGACTCCGTGGCAGTGAGTGATAGTGAATTATTAATGAAATACCGCGGTATTTCATTAGTAATTCACTATCACTCACTGCCATGGAGTCCAGGTTATCCTCGTGGCATGAGCGTATATAAATACTACGATGTGATATCCATTATAGCAGGCAATAGAGGAGTGGAAACAAATATCATGGGAAAGACAACACACAGGCTAAAAGGGTCACAAGAAAAAGAAGAAGCAGCTGAGTCGCCGCAAGTCTCCCGCTTCGTCTGTGGCTCATCTCGTCTCTGCTTTATTTTTTGGTATTCCATGTAAGATTTCACTTTATGCATTACAAAACAATCCTTTCTTGGGGGCAAGGTTTGTAAAAAGCTAATAGAAATGTTGTTTTGTGAACATAAATGCGAGAATGTCAGAGAATTTGTACGTAGCTCCTCTGACTTCCAATGACTCATATGACATCATAAAAGTAGTGGTACACCGGTGGCCCAATATGCTGCCAAACGTATATATAATATATTTTTTCTAACCCATATGGTATGTTGGGGACCAGCCCAGAATGCATCCCCCCCTATTTCCATTATTTCCTATGGGAAAATTACGTCTGCTTAACGAATTTTCGCTCTACGAACAGCTTTGACACCCCCTATCCTGTTCGTTAAGCGGAGTATTACTGTACTGCGCAAAAGAAATAAACAAAATGTTTTTTATTTACCATTAAATCGCCATGTATTCTATTGGATGATGTCCTTCCGAGGCTAAGGGACAGTAGGGATTTCAGCCCTTACTTATCTTCCACTGAGTGGGCAGACGAGGATAAGACGTCATCTTCTGCACTGTCGGAAGCTGATGTAGAAGGGCCAGATGTAGCAGGGTCGGCACGTTTCAATGGTCTGAAGAAAGAGAATATTGAGGAAGGGCCAGCTGTAGCAAGGTCGGCAGGATTGACAAGGACGGCATGTCTGACTCGCTTGAAGAACGAGTAGATGGAGGACTGTTTAGTTTTTCTTGTTTTTTTTCATCATAGATTTTTTGATAAATCTTGACACTTTTCTCTATGTCATGAGCCACTTTGCTTGGGTCATGTTCCTTTAGAGTTCAGAGTTTTCAGAGCTTTTTCGACACCACCGAGACATTCTCTAAGAGTTTTGATGTCCAGGCCACGCACAGGTTCTTCTTCCTTGTCTCCCTCTTTTTCTGCCTCCTGTGATGCCTTGTCTAGCTCTATAAGTTCATCATTTGAGAGAGATTCAGCATGGCTCTCCAAAAAATCTTGAACATCATCATCATCAACTTCATCGAAGCCAGCCCTATGGCACAGATTTACTATGTCATTTCTGATCGCACCAATGTCATCTTCAGTGAAGCCTGGGAAATCATGCGCGTATTCTGACCATACTTTATTCCACGCCAAGTTCATGGTAGACGTCTTCACTTTGTCCCAAGATGACTTGATGTTATCTAAGGCGTGCTTGATGTTATACGACTTCCACCATTCACTGATAGTGGGCTTGCCAGGCCCATCTGTGCTCTTTATCAGTTGCTGTATGGTTCGCCGCTGGTAGTAGGCTTTAAATGTTTGCCATGATTACTATGAATATATTTGTGCTTACAGTAGACCCCTTAATATTCCATTTATTCATCTAATTAGTAATGCATGTAAGTAATATATAATGTAGTTAAAAAGAGGGGGGGGAGGGGAAGAGATAATAGGCTCCAAGGGTGGTCAAGTTAAAGTCAGTACTGTGAGTGGTGGGGAGGTGTGGTGTGGATGAAGTCATCACCCCTGCTCCCCCGCGCTGGGCCCTCTCTGATGACATGAGCGGATACCATATCTGTGAATTTTTCTTACCGTATATCGAATCGAGGGTAGTAATTTCCAAATACCATAACTGTGAATTTACCGGATAAAGAACTACCGTATAACGAGGACTTATTGTGTGTGTGTGTATATATATATATATATATATATATATATATATATATATATATATATATATATATATATACACAAACAGTAATACTCCGCTGAACGAACGTTCGTCTAACAAATTTCTGGTTTAACGTACTATATAAAGTTAGACCAAAAAGTCCGCATAATGTAGAACCACATCCTTTTTAGTGAATTTTCAGGGTTTGAATTTGCTGGGTGAGGGATTGAACGCAACAGCTTCACTATGATTGGCTGGCTCCCCACCTCTGTCTCTAGCGCTCCTGGTGCTGGTATTGGCTGCCGCTGTCTCACTCTCTCCCGCTCCACAGTACGAAGAGGTTGACCTGTATTTCTGCTCCGCTTAACGTGTTTTCGCCGCTTAACACGTTACCCACGTTAGTGCAATACGCTAGACTCTGCTTCACTGTGGCGAACTTTGATCCGCTCCTGCATAAATTATAGTGGAGCTATCAGTGAGAGAATTTGTACGTAGCTCCTCTAACTTCCAATGACTCATATGACATCATAAAAGTAGTGGTACACCGGTGGCCCAATGCTGCAATATATATATATATATATATATATATATATATATATATATATATATATATATATATATATATATATATATATATATATATATATATATATATATATATATATATATATATATATATATATATATATATATATATATATATATATATATATATATATATATATATATATATATATATATATATATATATATATATATATACAGGCAGCCCCCGTTTAACGAAAAGGTTACGTTCCTAAAAAACACTTCATTAAGCGAAACTTTGTTAAGCGAACCAATTATAACAAGTTTAACCCCTGATTTGAACTTCCATTGAGAGTAAGCAAAGCAAGAGTGCATCATAGTACAGTAAAAGGTTTAATGAAAGTAAAAATTATGAAGTTAAACATTTAGGTAGTTTAATTTAAGTCATTATAATGTACACTAAAGTATTTATGTACGTAACTTTATAATGTTGATGATCTTAACTTTATGAAGGGAGGAAGAGTGAAACGGGAAAGACACTAACCGGCAACCTGTGGAATGTAAATAAAGTGCACATCATGGTACCGCATATAAAACTTATGTACCACATTTCCACAAGGCTTTCCATTTTAGCCATTTTAGAGTCACGAGTTCAGGTGGTTATTTTAGCTTGCAAGGAAGATACGGTCTCACCAGCCTTCTTAATAGAGTCTCCTGACTTGAAAATAGAGACAGTATAATATGGAGTCAAGATAGTGGCCAGCACTGCTATAGTTTTCTGGCCTCTCTCATGTCTGTGAATAATATCTAGCTTCATTTGGAGAGTAAGAGACTTCGTGGTCTTCTTACGAACACTAGGCCAATTGCAGGGCGTTTTGGTGGTAAGTTGAGCTAGGGAAGACAAGCTGCTGCTGACACTGTTATGTTTTGACTGGGGAGTGAGTGTTGCAAGTGTTGTCCACGAGAGGCTTGATCTTGATCTTGATCTTTATTCTATAGGTGTCACAGGATTTTTCCTGAGGCAGGCCTTAGTACCAGCAGCTCCTGGTGTATTCAAAAGCCTGTCAGCTTGTGTGATATGGTGAGGCTTTCAAATTTGGAAAAAAATTACCTGGATAAAACTTCGTTAAAGCGAGTTTGGTGTTCTTTAAACGAGCAGATGGTAGTAAAATGAAACCTTCGTTGTAGCGAAATTTCTTTGTGTGAACCTTCGTTAAACGAGGGTTGCCTGTATATATATATTTTTTTTTTTTACCCATGTGGTATGTTGGGGTCCAGCCCAGAACACATCCCCCTATTTCCATTATTTCCTATGGGAAAATTACGAATTTTCGCTCTACAAACAGCTTTGACACCCCGTATCCTGTTTGTTAAGGGGAGTATTGCTATATATGAATAACTTTATTCCAGTTATATTTACACAATAATTATTCAGTGTGTCATTTTGACACCACAAAAAACTGCTAATCTCTATTTACAAGAAAGTTGACAAAACTTTGTTTCATCCAGTGAAAAAGTGCCATGAAATAAATTTTCTAAAGTTGTGAAATTATGTGTTCATAATTGTTTGAGTTATTATACAATTCTCCACTACATGTCTTTCTGTTTGAACATAACCACACACACACAGGTGCTCCTCCAATGGCAGCCGACCCTGGTCACACCTATTTCTTAATGCACTTCTTCACTATGTAAGATATGTCTTTATTTTTCTTGATGAAAGAGACAAACTTAACTACATGTGGCATTTTTACATTGACCTGAATCTTAATGGCATGGGAAGTAGATCCATCACTAGTAAAAGGATACCCTAAGTATACATACATGTTACATTGTTCAACTACGATACCCTGCACTTCCAGTGGTTGCATGTCAGCATCATTACCATTAATTTTCATGAATTTATTTTTTTCTTGGATAACAATGATGATGAAGATGAAGAGATGAAAAAACTAACAGAATACATGATTCAACCTTAACTAGAATATGGTGCACCTATATGGTCACCACATAATAAGATATAAGAAAGACAGAAAGGATTAAAAAAGCTGCAACCAAAATGGTTCAAAGTTTGACACGTAACGTATGAGGACAAATTAGATATTAAAAGTTTCAACATTGCAACAGGGAAGAGAAAGAGGAGACCTAATTACTATGTACATGACATGGAAGGGGAAACAAATCAGAGAGAAAATGGAGGACACAGTAATACAAGTGATCAAAGAAAAAGGAAGAATTAGTGAGAGATACGGTGGACAAAAAGTGCATGGTTATGTATGGACTAGAAGAAAAAAAGCATCCTGTGAAATTTATGAGGGTGAAGGAGGAGAAAGAGATGGTTAAGGAAATTATCTCAGTGGTTCAAGATGAAGAACAGAGTCTTCAGAAAGAAATAGAAATATGCAGACCTGGTAAATATAGTGAGGGAACCAAAGACCACTAAAAGTTAGAATGCAAATAAGGATAGAAGAAATATTAGTGAGGATTGGAAAGAAATGGGTAGGGCTGATGACAGGCCTGGATGAGTATGGTGAGACATTCTAAGGTGTGGCAATGCATCTATGTAATAGTGACTAAGAACTTGAAGTCACCTCAGAGATAATGTGTATGATTTATGCACTCAGTATTTCATTGATTAGTGGAAGATATTGATGAGATTCACAGGACACTATAGATTTTAAAACTCTTAATGCAGTGTATTTAAGAAAAAAAAATAGTAATGTTTATTTATCACAAGATTTATGTCATTACTTACTGAATGTGTACATTGTATTGACTTTTTTTTTTTTTTTTTTTTTTTTTTTTTCTTTCCAGGGTAAACCAGTGGATTATTTTGTCTTGATTTTGGAAGGCCACGTGGAAGTGACCATAGGGAAAGAGAATCTCACCTTTGAGAGTGGTCCTTTCACTTACTTTGGCCTTGCTGCAGTCTCACAGATCCAGTCTATAGGTTTGTTTTTATCCAGTTGTGTCACTATTTTGTTTATTTTTCATATAAACAAATGTCATATGTCATATATGTTATAAGTATTACAACTTATTTTTTGTATTTGCTTTTCATGCATTTTTATGTTGTAGGTGCACCTGCAAGGGTTATATAGGCAGAAAAAAGGCACACTGAAAGTGCCAGTTCCTGAAGAGCAGAACCTAAAAGATTATCCAGAATTATGAAAATGTCTTGAAACCTCCCTCTTGAAAGAGTTGTCATAGTAGGGGAAACTGTGGAAGCAGGCATGGTGTTCCAGAGTTTATCAGTGAAAGAGATAAAAGATTGTAAATGCATGTTAACTCCTGTATCTGAGAGGTGGACAGAATAGGGATAAGAAAAAGTAAAAAGTTTTGTGTAGTGAGATGTGGGAAAGATGGAAAGTATGCAGTTAGCAAGATCAGAAGAGCAGTAATTGTAGAAATAGCAATGTAAGATTGATTATATGAGAAGGATGATTTTAAATGTAAGAATATTATCAGTGTATGTTTATAACTTCAGGTGAATCCCCCTCAGCATCCACTCAGCTCAGCAAAGGCAGTATGTTGGGAAGTGTGCAGTCACTTGATTCAGCCAAATTTTCCTTCACCCCAGACTACTCTGTTCGTGCAATCACTGAGGTAGGTGCTTGTTTATTTAACCCCTTCCCAGTGCAGGGCAGATGTATGTATTACCAGATAAAAAATTGTCTATTTATAGACCCTTTTGACTTTCATCCATACGTCTATATATAGTTTCCTTACAAATTGGTATTCCAGATTGACATCTATATGTAGACTCTGCTGCAAAACTGAACAAACAGTTGAATCTATACATAGACTCTGTCGTAAAACTGAACAAGTGATATATATATATATATATATATATATATATATATATATATATATATATATATATATATATATATATATATATATATATATATATATATATATATAGACTCTGCTGCAAAACTTAACAAACATTTAAATCTATGTATAGATGTTATTTATGTTTGATTGGTGATAATGTATGTCAATATATTTATATGAATGTTTAGAGTTACATCCAGGACTTGTGACTGGGATGTTATTTACTTCCACTTTTCTTCATATTTTTCAAGTACTCATTTTATATATACTATTCATTTTTTGGCAACCCTGCTGGCATGTGGTACAGTTCTTTCTCTTTGACATGATAGACTAGTAATAAAAGAAAGTAGAATAAAAAAAAGGAAAAAATTCCCAATATTAACTAATGTATGTAGCACATCCGCCACGACAAAGCACAAACGGTGACCAACCTTGAGAGGCAATGTTGGCAATGTCTGGGTATTTGAGATGCCAAATGATTTATTTTATGAATTTTGTTACTTGTAAGGAATAGTATATATATATATATATATATATATATATATATATATATATATATATATATATATATATATATATATATATATATATATATAGACCATGTTACAACTTAGTGTGGTAAAATCAGAACAAGTGTCTGTACATAGATGATCCAACAAAAAGTCCAAATTTCGAAACATCTATATATAGATATTCTGCCGGGAAGGAGTTCATCAAGTAATTTTTTTCACTTATTTATTTAATTTATATTCTATCCAAGGACTTTTCAAAATAAAAGTGAGAAAAACCCACTTAATTGCTACACCCAAAAATATTTGATTGGGAAAAATCTAAATGCATACACCAGTTTACTTCAAGGGATACATTGATATTTAAGTACTGGATTATTTAAAGTCGCATGAATGATGAAAAACAAATCTGCAGAACTATAGACTTTATTAGTTGCAGAGATAAAGAGTGAAGATACTGCTTAATTCATTAGCAAGGTCAACAGCATAAGGGTTTTATACAGTGGTCATGTGGGAGTGGGGAAAGCATCCAACAAGAAAGTTTAGAAGTAATTATTGAATTAATGATAAGTAGCAAGAGATGCAACATTAAAAAGGTGAATGAGAAATCGTAATTAAAGGATGGATTTGATGCAGTGAAAAATTGTGTTAAGTAGAGCAGTGTGGTTGGAACTACCTCTGTATAAAGATGTGACTATAAACAGTATGATAGATGTTGTTTTGTAGTATGTATTTGTAATGAATAGCTACAGTAGAATCTTGAATTTCAATTATAATTGGGACAAAAAATACTGATTAATATTTGAAATACTGAGATGCGAATGGAAAAAAATGCAATTGGGACCAAAGCCCTACCAACTAACTTATATTAATTCCATTAACTTACTAGCTTACACCTTAAGTTTCACACACACACACACACACACACGCACACATACATACATATATACGTATATAGTAAAACTCCAGGAGTTATAAAACTTTTTCCAATTTTCTATAATGTATTTGTTTAGTTTTTTGCTCATATGATAATTGCGTTTCTCACTCCTGGGTTTTTTAATTGCACCTTGTTGTTCTTGACTCCCATTCTCATTCTTATCCATCCCCGGGCCATTCCATTGGCCATGGGAAACATGGTGAATGGCATCTAGGTAGCCAAGTAAATGATCTTGACCACACCCTAGGTTTAAACAGATGGCTATATCATCAGTACAAAAGTTTAGGGTACCTGGTCATTTCTCTAAATAGTCAAGCAGTATGTATGTATCTGTCAGTCTTATCTTCAGCAAGGTGCTGCGCTCCATGGGATGTTACCATGTATCCTCCTTTCCCCTTTCCCCATCCTTCACTTTGAATAGTTAATCAGAGACACTAGATATTATTCATAGAAGAAATCAAGTTTTGTTAAGGCAAGAGGAGGAGAGAGGTCACAGAACACTGAGAGGTTTGTTTATCAACATTGTTCTCCCCTTGCCAGCAGGATGTATGCTTATCACTTGTGAATGCCAGGAGTGATGTCATAACACTGCTATAGTGCATTGTAGAGTGCTCTATAACCTTTTGGAAGTTTCCATAGCACACTTTGGAATGCAAGCTACCACTAGGTGGAAGAGCAATTGTTAAAAATCTCATCACCATGCCCCTCGTTTGTTATAATGTAAGCACATGAAAACAACTACTATCAAGATTCATGTGCCTAATTTGATAGAGAAATGTGAATCATGGGTACTTGGTGCAATCAAGATGCAAAATATTGATATGAGATTATTAAGATTTGAGACTTCACTGTATATGATTACTGAAAAAAAAAAACTGCATATTATATAGTTCATGAATACTGAATGCTCTAAGCCTTATAAGGTGTTAATGGAGAAATATATGAAAATATAGTTTTAGAGTTTCTCATGGTTTGATAGATGATGGTGTGCATCTTTGGTTTGTAATTATTGTTTCTTGTATGTTTTTTCCTATTATGTAGGTAATGTTATAATACTAAAACTCTTTGTACTATTCAGAACCCATAGATCATGTAATTTATTTATTTATTTATTTATTTTTTTTTTTTTTATTATTTTTTTTTTTTAGCATTTTGTCATTATTTATGTCAAATTCTGAAAGATGATCCTGTGTTTGAGCAGGTGGTGTACCTGAGGGTGCGGCGGTCACACTACATTGCTGCCAGACGTGCCTTCCTGCTGGAGCAGGCACAGAAAGAGCCACATAGTGAGGAAAACTTTGAAAAGGAATTTGCCAAGGTAAATATTCAATAAAACCTATTACTTTATTTTTAAATTGATAATTTTAGAGTGTATCATTCTGTGTAGTAAAGGGTGATAAATCTGTCATTTCAGTAAGAGGTCATTAAGCAATATTACTCTTAATGATTTCCCTTCAAAGTGATAATTGTTGAAATTTCTCCTCTAACCTTTCTATTTTATCCAGAAAAAGAAGGAAAAATTGCAGATACCAGTTTTATATTTATTTTTCTTAGAGAACACACAGAAAAGAAAAATGGGACAATATGATTATTCCATACCATAGAAAATTAACAAAATTTATGATAAGATAGAAAGACAAGGTTAATTTTCAGGAGGTGATCCAGGAACAACTAAAAGAAAGAGATGAGAATATGGCAAACAAAATTATAGAAGTCCTTAAGGGAAAAGAAAACCAAGTAAGAGAAATTGCAGAAAAGAAAAAGAGTGTAATCATATGTATTTGGACTGAAAGAAAAAGATGTAAAATATAGACCAAGAAGGGAAAAAGAGGAAATGAAATCAGTCAAAGACCTACTAAAAAATCTAAACGATGAAGATAGGCAAAACCTAGAAGAGGAAGTAAAGGAAATACACAGAATGGGACATTATCAAGATGGAACAACGAGGCCAATTAAGATACTACTAAAATCACAAGCAGCAACAGAAGAGATATATAGAACAACAAAACTCAGAGAAATATATATATATATATATATATATATATATATATATATATATATATATATATATATATATATATATATATTTATATATGCTAAACCTTCGTGAGGCTCAGTCTCTTGTACTGGGCCTAAGTGAGGCTTAGGCCTAGTAAGAAAAGAAAAGAAAGATGTAACGAATCCAAGGGGGAGGGATGAACACGCAAAACTTAACAAAATAGACCCTTTAATTCAACAACGACCCATCACAGTCATGTAACTTCCTACCTATCCTACCTATATTATGGGAGACCTAAGGGGGGGGAAACCGTGGGTAACTCAGCTGTAGGTGAGAGGGCGTGAGGATGCGTGTGGTGGCGTCCCGAGAGGTAAAAATGGCGGCCCGACCCTTGCGGCGTCCTGCTTCTCTCCTTCTCTCTCTCTCTGTCTCTCTGCCTGGTTGGGCCTGCTGTGGTGGAAGTGGCAGAGGGCTCCACAGTGGTGGTGCTGTAACCATAATAATTATCTCATGAGTTGTTCTTATCAGACCACGTGGCGTATTGCAGCTCCTCCTGGAAATGGTTGGAGAGTGTAACTCGAGACGAGAGCGAGTGGTGGTCTGGGACGACACCACCACGCTCCTCACCTTATAAGGCGCCGGCCATGATAACTGCGCACGCAGCCACACGTTATCCCTCTTCTCCCCCCTACAGGGACTCCCTATATAAGAATTCCTAGCTACATATATGAAGAGAAGATGAGGATTTGGACTAAATAAATACCCTCATATTGGGTAATAATCCCCATCCAGTACTGCTACTCGGTACATGGCTTTTTCCTCAGGGAAAACAAATCCTTGTCTTCTCTTTTACAAAAAAAAAGGTAACACACATAACAATCCACGTAATCACGATACACCAACGTGAGCACACATAACCATTTAGAGCTCTTTCCCCTATTTACAGTGTCCAGGGTATCTGTGGTATGACTGACCTCTGTTTCAACATTTCACACTCTACAACTTTCCACTTAGTGCGAGACCTTGACGTCTCTACCGGTCCGGCAGGACCTGACCTCCCAGTTGGTGTTGCGACTCCCACTTCCCATCAGTCCAGGCGTACAGGGGTGGAGTGGAGAGGTTGACGTAGTCCTCACCAAAGCCTCATTCTGTGGGGACTGGATTCATGAGGCCCCTCCTCGTGAACACTCCAGCCACCCCCAACAGTGGCGGTCTCCTTCCCCAGCAGCGGGTCTGATGTAGCTGCAAAAGAAGTATAGGGCAGTCACAAGATTCCAATGTCCCTAGGGGTCTATACACTTAGTATTCTTCTATAAATCTCCTCACTGGCCGTCTCTCACGAGTCAGTCTGGGCTCCTCTACCTCATTGTCTTCTTCCTCCTCATCGGAAGGCACTACAATTTCTTCCATGTCTACCACGTACCCTTCATCGGTTACATATTTTCTCACTCGGTCAGCTGCTCTATGGAGTACAGGCAACCCCCGTTTAACGAAGGGGTTACGTTCCTAATAAACACTTCGTTAAGCGAAACTTCGTTAAGCGAACCGATTATAACAAGTTTAACCCCTGATTTGAACTTCCATTGAGAGTAAGCAAAGCGAGAGTGCATCATAGTACAGTAAAAGGTTTAATGAAAGTAAAAATTATGAAGTTAAACATTTAGGTAGTTTAATTTAAGTCATTATAATGTACACTAATGTATGTATGTATGTAACTTTATAATGTTGATGATCTTAACTTTATGAAGGGAGGAAGAGTGAAACGGGAAAGACACTAACCGGCAACCTGTGGAATGTAAACAAAGTGCGCATCATTATACTGCATACAAAACTTATGTACCACATTTCCACAAGGCTTTCCATTTTATCCATTGTAGAGTCACGAGTTCAGGTGGTTCTTTTAGCTTGCAAGGAAGATACGGTCTCACCAGCCTTCTTAATAGAGTCTGCTGACTTGAAAATAGAGACAGTATAATATGGAGTCAAGATAGTGGCCAGCACTGCTATAG
This sequence comes from Portunus trituberculatus, assembly GCF_017591435.1. Lineage (NCBI taxonomy): Eukaryota > Metazoa > Arthropoda > Malacostraca > Decapoda > Portunidae > Portunus > Portunus trituberculatus. Next base: position 20,825,942 of record NC_059291.1, read on the forward strand.
TTTTCTGGCCTCTCTCATGTCTGTGAATAATATCTAGCTTCATTTGGAGAGTAAGAGATTTCCTGGTCTTCTTACGAACACTAGGCCAATTGCAGGGCATTTTGGTGGTAAGTTGAGCTAGGGAAGACAAGCTGCTGCTGACACTGTTATGTTTTGACTGGGGAGTGAGTGTTGCACGTGTTGTCCACGAGAGGCTTGATCTTGATCTTGATCTTTATTCTATAGAGGTCCCAGGATTTTTCCTGAGGCAGGCCTTAGTACCAGCAGCTCCTGGTGTATTCAAAAGCCTGTCAGCTTGCGTGATATGGTGGGGCTTTCAAATTTGGAAAAAAATTACCTGGATAAAACTTCGTTAAAGCAAGTTTGGTGTTCGTTAAAGGAGCAGATGGTAGTAAAATAAAACCTTCGTTGTAGCGAAATTTTGTTGTGTGAACCTTCGTTAAACGGGGGTTGCCTGTATTTTGCCATTGAACACATTTTCCACTTCATATGACACTCCATCTAAATTCACCTTTTTAACCTTATACGGTCCAATCCACTTGAGACCAAGTTTTCTATCAGCTGACGAACCAAACTGTTTCCTTTTTATCCACACCAAATCATCTACCTCGACTCTTTGGTCCTTCCGGCCAATGTTCACTCTAGCTAACCACTTCCTGCTATTTGCACGGGATGATTGTCTCACTGCCTCCAAGGCTGTATTAATGTCTATTTCATCGTCCACCTGGGACAAAGTAGTTCCCACATAGCGAGGAGCATGGCGCCGGAAGAAAAGGAAATAGGGCTGTTCGCCAGTGGTCTCGTGTACGGCCGCATTAAGGATCTGCTGACACTGCTTGAGGCACTCAGACCACCTGTGCGGTTGTCCTTTCCCGAGAGAGGCTAGCACTGACTTCATGGTTCGATGTAACCGTTCGGTGATAGAGTTCCCACATGGATGGTATGGGGTGGAAAACACCATCTCTATCCCATGCGTACGACAGAGTTCTGTCAACAATTGTGAGCGGAACTCGCACGCATTGTCAGCTAAGAGTACCTTCGGTACCCCATAGTCTCCCAAGTAACTCTTAATAATCCTAACTACCTCCTCAGCGTGTCTGGACCATAACTTCACCAACTCCACAAATCTTGAAAAGTGATCTATGATGGTTAATACGTACTTATAACCTCCTCTGGCTGGAGTCATTTCAGTAATATCGATACTAATTCTTTCCACAGGTTGATTTACAGGAGGCAATTCCTGGTACATCTTTTGTAAAGCTGGTGCAGTTTTACATTGTTGACAAATTATGCATTCTCTGATAAATTTCTTTATGTCTGATCTTTGATTTGGCCAGTAAAAATATTCAGCTTTTAACATGGTTTTTAGTTGTCCTAAATGTCCAGACTCTTTTTCATGGGCCAATACAATAGCTTGTTTCTTTAATGTCTGGGGTACAACCAATAGATATAGGATGGTTCCATCTTTCTTTTGTTTGGAGTAATATAACACTCCATCGTGAACAATAAACTGATTCAAAATGACAGGGGAGTATCTGGCACTTGGTATTCTTCCTCCTTCTAAATATTCCTTCATCTCTCTCCATCGGTGGTCAAACCTAGAAATGAATCTTGACCTACCACATTTACTACCTGAACAGGGCAACTCAGTTGGTCGGCCACTACATTCTTCCTGCCTGCTTTGTACTCTATTTTAAACTGAAAATCACGCATCTCCAGAATCCATCTGTTCATACGTGGAGATTTTGTTCGTTGGCGAAAAACTGAGACTAGTGGCTGATGGTCAGTTCGAATTAAAACTCAGACACCCCATAGATAATGGTGGAATTTTCTACAGGCTAGTACTACAGCTAACGCTTCCCGATCTGTTGTTGAATATCGAGTCTCCACTGGTCTAAGCTTCTTCGAAAAATATCCTATGACATTTGGTTCTTTCCCATGATACTGCATCAACACTGCCCCTATATGTGTGGCACTACTATCCGTCTCGAGGACAAACTCTCGATTGAGATCGGCTTTTCCTAGTACTGGAGAGTGTATTAGTTTCTCCTTCAGCGTTTCAAAAGCTTTCTGGCATTCACCTGTCCAATAGAACGGCGTTCCTTTCTTTGTGAGCTCGGTTAATGGGGCCAGTATCTTGGAGCAGTTTTCAATGTGTCATCGATAGAACGACACCATTCCTATAAACCTACGGGTCTCTTTCACGTTAGTTGGAGGTTTCATCTGTTTTACGGCCTCCACATTACTTGGGTCTGGTTTATAGCCTTCTTTTGATACAATGTGCCCGAGGAATTTTACTTGTCTCTGCCCAATGCTACACTTGGATAAATTGAGTTTAATCCCCACAGATTGCTAAGTGGCTGAATATAATCTATCCAATCTGTGGAATAAGGTGGTATAATCTGTAGCATAAACAATTAAATCATCCAGGTAATTCTTAACCCAGTTTTCTTTAAGTAAGGGAGCTAATGCGTGGTTCATTTGTCGGGCAAATATCGCCGGGGAACAACTTAACCAAAAGAGTAAGCGTCTAAACCTATAAAGCGAGACACCGTCACTGAACGTTGTGAGATCTCTACTCGCTGAGTCCAGTGCTACCTGATAATACGCTTCACACATATCTAAGGTGGCGTAATGATCATTGCCTGACACACTTTCTACTAGCTCGTCAAGTTTGGGTAAAGGATGAATATCCATGGTTAGTTGTTTGTTTACTTTTCGATAGTCAAGGCAGAGTCTTTTTTTCTCCATTAGGCTTATTTACTAATACTATCGGAGATAACCATACTGCTGTGGAATTTTCAATTTTTCCTTTACCTTCTAAATCATGTAGAATCTGCTGAATAGTTTCTCTAGCTTTCTCTGGGTATTGATAGAGTGGTGTACGACAGGGTGTTGGGTCGTCTACCTGAACGTGGGCTGGATCTGCTTGTATTAGTCCTATATCGCCAGGATGTACGATGAATAATTTTTGATGTTTCTGAATGAGCTGAAATAAACTAAGCTCTTGTTCTTTCTCTAGATGTGACCAGTCTCACGAGTCGAGAATTACTTTGAGCTTTTCCCACCGGGTTTGGTTTGTGGGCACACAATCATTTTCTGGCCCGATGGCTTCACTTATTTTAGCGATGGTCAGGGGTGAGTCTTCTATCTCTATTTGTCCCTCGTCTATTATTTCATACTTTATCAGTAAGGTTCCTGGTCGTAACACTAACCTAACTTTGGTGTTATTAATGACGGGGAATGAAAACAGTGCGTGTTTCAGTCACTCGCATTATAGTTGGCAATCCATCTTGAACACAGGCATGTTTAGCCTCAATCATTATTACGGTATTAGGTTCCTCACTTACTTTTACTTCCACTAGGGTCGTTTCGTAACAGTCCACTAGTGTTTTGGTTGTTACTCTACTGAAGTGCTGGTTATGAGAGGGAGACTGAGGTTCTTTTCTCACCATCCTTACTTTTCCATATGGTGTTTCCACGAATACTAAGGGATAAACAAGATTGTTCCAATGAATCCGCTTAGCTTGGTGATCTAGAGTGAGAGTTGACTGACCGATCGTGTTCATTCCTAACAATATGTTTGTTCTGAGATATTCATCAGGAACGACCGCTACTTGAGCAATGATGGGGTGGTTACTGTTACTGGCTATTGTTACATAAGCTTGGCCCAATACTCTGATCTGCTTACCGGTGATTCCTTGCAAAGGGGGAATCTTTGAACTTTGTTTCACTGGAATTCCCATTTCATTAATTACACTGATCTTAATTAGTGAAACATCACTACCAGTATCTAACATTGCTTCGAGTACATGGTTATTGATATCTACGCTGATTACCGGGGATTGTCATAACATCCTATTCTGTGTTGTGTTTACTTTATCGGGGCACGATGGATGGCCGCGCCGACAATTGAGCTGTAAACAATCATAACAGGAGCAAGGTTGTGGTCTTTTATAGCACTCGGCTATTGAGTGGTTAGTAGCTCGGCAATATGGGCAGTATTTCTCTCTTCTGCGCCATTGCTGTAATCTTTGATCTACCCGGTCTAATCTACTAGCGGGTGGTGTTAATGTGGCGGCCGGGTGGGGTGTAGTCGCCGCCGCCGCGCGGGCAGTCGGTAGGTGGGCTGGGGCCGGGCTAACCGCTCGTACGCTACTCTCTTTCCGAGTCATTACCACCAGTCTTTCAGTATCTAATTTGGTCAGAAACCTGGTTAACGGTACTTTTTCGTCCAGGTACAGTTCTAGTCTTTCCCTGCAGTCTCTCGGCATTCCTTTTATTAGTTTGTTCTTTATCAACCTGTCCTGAGATGGCACGTCATCAGCATCGGTCCTTATGGTAACCAAAGCTAGTTTACATTTCAACCTTGTCATAAATTCGATGGGGTTGTCTTCCACCGAATATTTTAAATCATTCAGAGAATCAAATAACCTTTCCTCATTCTGGTCTGTGAGCTCCTTTGTAAGATATTGCTTAAATTGTGCCCAGGTTACTTCCTTATCCACTACCGTTTGCACCAGTAAAGCTAATTGGGCTTCCACACGCATTTTAACTATCTGTTGCCTCTCTCTATTATCTGTTGAGCAACTTTCCACCTGTGAGGAAAAAACAGCTAACCGGCTAACTCCTTCTACTCCACTCAAGTGACGCAGTTCAAGGACGGGGATGTCACGGGGCTTCATGAGGCATTTAACAGGGTTACTCGTCGGCCTCTCCCTGTTCTCTCAAACTTCCTGTAACAAATCGTGGACACAATCACGCAAGGCATCTACCTCCATCTCTAAGTTATTTACTGCCTCCGCACCTGACAGACTTACCCACGTCATCTGGTTAACTACCGCATCATCTTCAGTTTTAACTACTGGTTCATTTTCCTTTTTAGGCGTCCACTCCGCACTTAAGCTCAGAAAATCCGCCAACTCATCCATAACGAAAGAAAAAAGACCTGACAACTTGTCACAAACTAAACAAAATGAAAATTGGGTGAACAGTGGCTTTCTGTTTCACCAATACACAACTTAAATTCTCATTATAAAAACAACGTATCTTCCTCTGGAGACAATAAGCTAATCACAACAAAATACCAATGCATAAGAAAACAGCTTACTGAAAAAAAAAAATGCCAGAACATATGAGCCAAATGGGAAATGTAACAAAAAAAAAAAATTACCCCTAAACTGAAAAAAAAAATTTCTCCTCCCCTAGCTTATCCGCACGGATAAACTAGAGGTAGGAGGGTAGCAAGGGGAACTGGCACGGCGCCAACTACCACCCAAAGGTAATTACTTGTGGGGAAGTGTGGGGGGCCCCCGTGCTACTGCCGAACCACCAACAAAACATCATGGGGGAAGGGACAAACACCTAACTCTCACTGTTCCTCTTCCTCTTTCCTGTCGCTGTGCCCCCATAATGGCCACTCGAAACATGAGGCAAAAATAAGAAATGAACAGTGAGGAGAAACACCACTTCACTACTAAACAAAGGGGGGTGGATAAGCACTGATTACTCCTGCCTCTACGGAGAGTTACGTGGGCCGGTGTGTCTATATTAAACACATCCCACCGCTGCCACCATCTATACTGAACCTTCTTGAGGCTCAGTCTCTTGTACTGGGCCTAAGTGAGGCTTAGGCCTAGTAAGAAAAGAAAAGAAAGATGTAACGAATCCAAGGGGGAGGGATGAACACGCAAAACTTAACAAAATAGACCCTTTAATTTAACAACGACCCATCACAGTCATGTAACTTCCTACCTATCCTACCTATATTATGGGAGACCTATGGGTGGGGAAACCGTGGGTAACTCAGCTGTAGGTGAGAGGGCGTGTGGTGGCGGCCCGACCCTCGCGGCATCCTGCTTCTTTCCCTCTCTCTCTGTCTCTCTGCCTGGTTGGGCCTGCTGGTGTGGAAGTGGCAGAGGGCTCCACAGGGACGGCGCTGTAACCATAATAATTATCTCATGAGTTGTTCTTATCAGACCACGTGGCGTATTGCAGCTCCTCCTGGAGATGGTTAGAGAGTGTACCTCGAGACGAGAGCGAGTGATGGTCTGGGATGACACCACCACGCTCCTCACCTTATAAGGCGGCGGCCATGATAACTGCGCATGCAGCCACACGTCATCCCTCTTCTCCCCCCTACAGAGACTCCCTATATAAGAATTCTTAGCTACATATATAGAGAGAAGATGAGGATTTGGACTAAATAAATACCCTCATATTGGGTAATAATCCCCATCCAGTACTGCTACTCGGTACATATGCATATACACAGGCAACCCCCGCTTAATGAAGGGGTTACGTTCCCTAAAAAACACTTCATTAAGTGAAACTTCGTTAAGCGAACCGATTATAACAAGTTTAACGCCTGACTTAAACTTCCATTGAGAGTAAGCAAAGCGAGAGTGCATCATAGTACAGTGAAAGGTTTAATGAAAGTAAAAATTATGAAGTTTAACATTTAGGCAGTTAAATTTAATTTAAGTCATAATGTACACTAATGTATGTATGTACGTAACTTTATAATGTTGATGATCTTAAATTTATGAAGGGAGGGAGAGTGAAACGGGAAAGACACTAACCGGCAACCTGTGGAATGTAAACAAAGGGCGCATCATTGTATCACATACAAAACTTATGTACCACATTTCCACAAGGCTTTCCATTTTGTCCATTGTAGAATCACAAGTTCAGGTGGTTCTTTTTAACTTGCAAGGAAGATACAGTCTCAGCAGCCTTCTTAATAGTCTGTTGACTTGAAAATAGTAGAGACAGTATATAGAGTCAAGATGGTGGCCAGCAATGCTATAGTTTTCTGGTCTTCTTAGGAATGCTAGGCCACATTGCAGGGCGTTTTGGTGGTAAATTGAGCGAGTGAAGACGAGCTGCTGGTGATGCTGTTATGGGAGTGAGTGGTGCGTGTGTTGTCCACGAGAGGCTTGATCTTGATCTTGATCTTGATTCTACAGGTGTCCCAGGATTTCTCGTGAGGCAGGCCTTAGTATTTGTGTCTCCTGGTGTATTCAAAAGCTTGTCGGCTTGCGTGATACGGCGGGGCTTTCAAACTTGGAAAAAATTACCTGGATAAAACTTCGTTAAAGCGAGTTTGGTGTTCGTTAAACGAGCAGATGGTAGTCTTGATCTTGATATTGATCTTGATACTACAGGCGACTTGGAATCACTTCTGAGCCGGGCCTTTGGATCAGCAGCTCCTGTAGCCGACAAAAGAAAGGCGCACAGAAAAAGGAAAAAAAAAGAAAAAAAGAACAGGGTCCTTTGCTCTAACCATCCATACATTTGGCACGCCACATTCTCTCCAGAAACTCCTTCACCACCTCAATCATCCTTTCATTCGTTTCTCTACTCAGTCCCAGCAGCACCACCATCCACTCCCTCCCCGTCTTTTCCACTCTTTGGTTCCTATTATGCCCTAACTCAGTCAACACCACTTGCATCATCTCATGCCTGTCTCTGGCATACTTCACACACTCCAGCATGACATGCTCCACCGTCTCGTCCTCTCCCGAGTCACATATCAGCCACAATTTGCTGCGGGACTCTGACCATCTGTAACTCCTTGCATTTACATCCATACACTGTGCCCTAGCTCTGAAGAGAAGATCACCACCCAGGCTTCCATCGTACCACCTCTCATACATCGGGGCCTCTTTCACCTTGTACCATTCCAGAGTAGTCTTTCGTTCCATCCCATTCCTCCTTTCATTCAGTCCCATACTCTTCACATCTCTGTCTATCTCACTCTTCCACTTCCTCACATCCCATTCTGTTCCCACTCTGCCTCCTCTTGCCACGACCCATTCCAGCTCATTCTGATTCACCCCAGCCATTTTCACTGTCCACCCAACCTGTAGACCATTCCTCTCTGTCATTCTTATACACCTTTTCCTCTATTTGCTTCCACTTTCTCTCCTCAGATACATCTTCCTTGCTATTCTTGCATCATCCATTCTCTCAAGCCTAATCTTGTACCTAAGTGTCGCTTTTATAAGTTTCCCTAAAAGAGCTCCATCCCATATCACCTCTTAGGGCTTCTACTGCTGTGTACCTCAGTGCATTCAGTGCCAGCCTAGCTACTCTACACTGCCCCACTTCTAACTTGTCAATTTCACTCTCGTTCCATGCAATCACATCCATACCATACATTATACTGGGGACAACCACACTCTTCCACACTTCTCTCAGCACGTCATACTTACTTGCTCTCATCCTTGCCGCGCTTCCTAAACGACCCACCCACTGGTTCACCAAGCTTATTTTTTCATTCTTTGACTTTTCACACCCATTCAGACTCATCCACATCCCTAAGTACTTTTATTCTTGTACCTGCTTCAACTCATTCTCTCCCAGCCTCCATACTGAATTACATTCATCCTCCGACCTATTCACAACCATCACCTTACTCTTCTTATTACTAAACCTAACTCCAAAATCTCTTCCATACCCATCAACCACATCCAGCAAACTTTGCAGCTCCTCTGCTGACTCACTCATAACCACTACGTCATCTGCATAAAGAAGCACACCTATCTTATCATTCCCCACACTCACTCCTGCATTCATCCTTCTCATTCTGACTGCTAACTCCTCTGGGTACAGGCTGAAAAGGATTGGTGACAAAATACATCCTTGACTAAAATGAAACCTTCGTTGTAGCGAAATTTCATTGTGTGAAGCTTCATTAAACGGGGGTTGCCTGTATATATATATATATATATATATATATATATATATATATATATATATATATATATATATATATGGAAAAATAGAAATGAGGAAGAAAGGAAGAGATACAATGAATTGGCAGCAGCAGTAAGGGAAAAAAATAATGAAAGGTCAGAGGAGGAGAAAAGGCATTTTTTTTTGGAGAATTCTAGGAGACAGGATAAGGAAATGGTATATAAAAGAGAAGGAAGAGGAAACAGTGTGGAGCAAGTTTAACTAAAAGTGATAAGGGCATGAAGCTAAAAATGATGTATACAAACATAGACAGGGTTCTATCAAGTAAATTAGAATTAAAAGATTACATAAAGAATGAAAAACCGGATATTGTATACCTGGCTGAAACAAAACTAAACGAGGCAATCAAAATAGACTTAGATAATAGATATGAGGCGCCCCGAGCCAGAGGGAACCAACCCTCAAAAATACGAAAATTGAGTTAAAGGCGGGATCATGTTGTCGAAGGGTGTAAAAGTCGTATAAAATTGTCGGCCAAGTGAAATATGACCATATGGGTACCTATACGAAGCCTCAAAGTGGAGTGATAATGCGTAAAAAAATGCGCGAAAAACTTCTCCGATCTGCGAGCCAGAAGGTACCAACAGCAGGGAGTTAAAGGCGGTATCATGTTGTCAAAGGGTGTAAAAGTCGTATAAAGTTGTCGGCCAAGTGAAATACGACCATATGGGTACCTATACGAAGCCTCAAAGTGGAGTGATAATGCGTAAAAAATGTCGCGACAAACTTCTCCGATCTGCGAGCTAGAAGGTACCAAGAGCAGGGAGGTGCGGCTGAGCCTCGCCGTGCGCTCCCCAATCAGCGGCGAGTATTCTTGTGACTCATAGCGCGCCCCACCTCGGCCAATCACAGCCTTTGTTTACTTTAGCCCAGAGTCTCCCGCAAAATCCTTCCTTCCCTCCCTTGCCAGGCCCATTACTCCTGCATCAGCTACACCAAATCATAGAAAATAAATTTTAAAATACAATATCACAATCTTCTATACAGATACATCTCACACTATAATCTCTTCAGAAATGAAGAGAAAATAGGGAAATAAAACATTTTCGGGAATAAAAGTTGCGCTAGGGGGAACTATTGCTTTATTCGCTCATAAAAAAAAATCGTAAAAAATCGAGTTAAAAGCATATCGTTATAATTTTTTTTACATAATGCTTGTTTTATCATACACTTTGAAAAAATGAACCTAAAACATAACCTTCCTGGGAAAAAATAATCTCTGTAAAAGTTAAAACATAGAATATACTATTAAAAAACACATGGCATGACAGGTATTGCCGAGACCTTTCCAATGATGTATAATATGATAATATTGTGACCGATCTTACGGTAGTATTAATTGTTCAACTTTAAACGCGTTTTTCTCGAAAGTAGGTTCGTGTGGGTTGGTTCCCTCTGGCTCCGGGCGCCTCATATAACGTATGGAGGAAAGACAGAGGGGGTAAAGGAGGAGGAGGAGTCATGATAATGTTAAAGAAAGAGATGGTGGTAAACCAAGTGGAATATGGGGAAGGAAAAGCAGAAGTACTGTATATTAAGATGCATATTAATAAAAAAGAGTTAACAATCATTGGAACATATGTGCCACCAAAAATAAATTCATGGACCAATCAAGAATATAAAGACATGATAGATGACACAATAAGGAGTCTAACGAGTCATTAAAGAAAAGAGAAAAGTTATATTAGTAGGAGACTTCAACTGTAAAGAAGTGGACTGGGAAAATTATGAAAGTGGTATGTAAAACTACAACTAGGTACAACTAGGTAAATACTCACACACACACACCACACACACGCACACTCCTCGCTCCGTGGAGAGTGGACGTGCCTCCTTGCTCAGAGTGTCGTCTAACTAACACTCCACATGCTAAACAATGTGCTTGGAGTGAGAACCGTCACTAGTACAAAAGAGCAACTAGAGCGAGTGAACAAGTGTACAAAGTGAACGTAGCCTGGTGGAGTGTGCATAATAGTGATTGGAGGTGTTGGAGCCAACGCATTCCACCACACACACAAAGCTACCAGGCCTGGCCGCCATTGCACACCACCACACACCAACACGCTCCCAGGAAGAATGAAATAAAATGGATAGACCTGTAAGAAATAAGCTACCAAATTCAAAATATGCCAATGAGGCCCAGGGAGCAAAACCAAAAGTGGCCATACAAAATATGAGTCCATCTTCAACAGGGGCAACAATGCAAGGTAGATTGGTAATGTTGGAGAAGAGATTTGAGGAGTTGGTGAAGGAATTAAAAGTTCAGAGGAGTGAGGAGGAGCAGGATAGAGAATTCCACAAGGCTTTGAAGGAAAGAGTTAAGAGACTGGAGGAAAATGAAAAACGATTGGTGGATGAGAATGCACACTTGAGAGTGGAGGTTGAAAAATACAAGAGACAGTTGGAGGAGAAAAGGGAGAAAGTTGTAAAGGAGAAAGATGACTTTAAGGAAATGATCAGTGAGCAAAGTGAAAGGTTTTGAAAGGGAGTGGGAAATGAAGAAAACACAATGGACTGAGTCGAGGGAAGCTGAGATGGTTGGTTTACAAGAAATAATCAAAGATCAGTTGAATTAAGACAAAAAAAGAAAGGTCTAAGGAACTGGTTAATGTTATGAAGAATAAGGAAACATTGATAAGAGAAATATCAGAAAAGAGGTAGAGGAAAGTGTGAGACTAGGAGCTTTTGAAGAAGGCAAGAGTAGACCATTAAAATTGAAATGAAAGTCTCAGGTGGCAGCTGAGGCCTTGTTGAGGAGGGCCTGGAAACTTAAAGACTATGAGGAAACCAAAACAATTTACATAAGAAGAAATATGACACAGGATGAAAGAATGAAAATGAAAGAGCTTGTAACTGAAGTGAGAGAGAAGAATGAGGAAAGAACCGAGGAGGAAAAGACCACGTTTTTTGGAGGATGAGAAATGGGAGGCTGAAGTGGTGGATAAAACAGACGGAATAGCCATTACACAGACTGAAACATGGAAGAAAGAGATTAGGAATGGAATTCAAGTGACATACACGAATATAGATGGATTTCTGTCTAAGAGGCTAGAATGTATGGATTACCTAAGAAACAATGAACCGGACATAATGTGTGTGGTGGAAACAAAGTTAAGGCCTGAAATAAAGCTAGATTAGTTTGATGTCAAACACTACAAAGTATGGAGAAATGATAGAAAAAATAAAGGTGGTGGTATAAAGGTTTTTACTACAAAAGATCTGATAATGAAGGAGGTGAACTTTAGTAAGGGAAATGAGGAAGTGATAAGTATGCTTATAACAGATGGTAAGAGGGACATTAATATTATAACCGTATACATACCACCCAGAACCAGTGCTTGGAACTATGAACAGTATCAAATGGTGATGAGAAATACTCTAGACAGAATGAAGCAGGAACTCACCAGAAAGGATAGTGATGATAGTCGGAGACTTTAATTGTAAGGAAATAGTGTGGGAAGACTACAAAATGGTGAATGGTGGTGAGTGGGCAGAGGAATTGTTAAAGGTAGTAACAAATAACTTGATGACACAGTGGGTGAGATCACCAACAAGGTGCAGGGGACAAGATGTTGCAGCGAGGTTGGATTTGGTATTCACCAGGGGCATCTCCCTAAAAGAGGAAATTGAACTTGAATGTCCCTTGGGGAAAAGTGACCATGATGTCCTAAGTTTTGAGCTGGATACAGAATTAAACACTGAAAAGAGTGTGGAGCACAGGGAGGAAAAATTAAATTATGTTAGGGCAAACTATAACCATATAAGAGTTCTTTAATGAAATTGACTGGTCTGTGATATACCAGGGAGGGGATATGCAATTGAAATACGATAAATTTATGGATTTATACAACTGTGCTGTGAAGAAGTTTGTGCCATATCACAGAAAGAGGACTTTGAATAATAAACAGTGGTTTAATAGAAATTGTGAAGAAGCAAAAATGAACAAAGAAAAGGCATGGAAGAAACTTAAGAAAAACAGTGAAGTATTATCAAGAGAAGTCTACAAAACAGCAAGGAATAGATATGTTGAAGTAAGGAGAATAGCACAAAAGGAATATGAACAGAGAGTGGTGGAAAACTGTGATAGTGACCCTAAAATGTTTTACAAATTCATAAATGGAAAACTAAATAAAAGGGAGGCAATAGAAAAAGTAAAAGATGGGGAAGAAGTATATGAGAATGCTAGAGATATAGCTGAAATTTTGAATGACAACTTTTGCAAAGTGTTTACAAAGGAGGAGCATTTTACAGGAGGAAGGCCTACGGAAATAAAGGAAATGCAGGACATCATGGTTACTAAAGAAGATATAAGGAAAATTATAAGTAACTTGGATATTAATAAATCAATGGGGCCTGATGGCATATCTGGGAGGTTGCTGAAAGAATGTAAGAATCAATTGTTGAACCCCATATTTGATATTGTGGAAACCTCCATACGAACAGGAATAGTCCCGAAAGAGTGGAAAAGAGCTGACATTGTGCCTATATATAAGAATGGAAGTAGAATGGAACTGTTAAATTACAGACCAGTATCGTTGACTAGTACATTGTGCAAGGTATGTGAAGAAGTAATTAAAGCAAAGTGGAGTGAGTATCTAGAAAGTGAAAACATTCTGAGTGAAAGGCAGTTTGGTTTCAGAAAAGGAAGATTATGCGTGTCCAATTTATTATGTTTTTATTCAAGAGTGACTGACATACTACAACATAGAGAGGGATGGGTGGATGCTATCTACCTGAACTTGAGAAAGGCCTTTGATAAAGTGCCACACAATAGACTGATGTGGAAACTAAAGAAGATTGGAGGAGTAAGTGATAAACTAGCAAAATGGATGGAAAATTACTTAGTGGGAAGATAAATGCGAACAGTGGTGAAAGGAAAGAAGTCCGAGTGGAAAAAGGTAACCAGTGGAGTTCCACAAGGGTCAGTGCTTGGTCCCATCATGTTTTTGATTCATGTTAATGATATGCCAGTAGGAATAGACAGTTACATGAATATGTTCGTGGACGATACTAAAATTATGAGGAGAGTAAAGAATGTGGAAGATTGTAACAAGTTACAGGAAGATCTTGATAAAATATATGAATGGAGTAAAGAGTGGCAGATGGAACTTAATATAAACAAGAGCCATGTTATGAAAATGGGAAGAAGTAGATACAGACCAAACAGGGATTACAGGCTGGGTGACGAGAAAATTGAAGAGACCAGTGAGGAGAAACACCTAGGAGTAATGGTGCAAAACACTTTGTCATCGGAGAAACACATTAACAAGATATTTTGGAAAACATATAACATGCTTCAAAATATTGGCCTTGCATTCCACTACCTAGATGAAGGAATGATGAAGAAGATACTATGCACTTTAATAAGACCCCAGTTAGAATATGCAGCTTGCGTCTGGTCACCACATATGAAGAAAAATGTGAAGAAGGTGGAAAGGGTACAGAGGCTGGCAACAAGGATGATACCAGGACTCAGGGAGTTAGACTATGAGGAAAGGCTGAGGGAACTGGGGCTGACCACATTAGAAGAGAGAAGAACAAGGGGGGAGACATGATAACTATGTATAAATTGGTGAACAAGATTGACATATTCCGACAGAGAGTTGATAAAGGTGACCACAAGTAATCATCTCCGAGGACATGGAAAAAAACTAATAAAAGACATCTGTCTAAATGACGTGAGAAAGTACAGTTTCCCGCATCTTAGTATTGATAAGTGGAATAAACTGAGCAGTGATGTCGTTGACGCGGTGTGTGTCAATCAGATGAAATAGAGATATGACAGGAGTGGCCAAGGAGGCAGGGCACAGAGAGCTTAGCTCGGGCCCTGTAATACGCAAATAGGCAAATACACACACACACACACACAGACCGGTAAGAAATAAATTACCAAATTCAAAATATGTCGATGAGGCCCAGGGAGCAAAGCCAAAAGTGGCCAGTCAAAGCATGAGTCCATCTTCAACAGGGGCAACAATGCAAGGTAGATTGGTAATGTTGGAGAAGAGATTTGAGGAGTTGGTGAAGGAATTAAAAGTTCAGGGGAGTGAGGAGGAGCAAGATAGAGAATTCTGCAAGGCTTTGAAGGAAAGAGTTAAGAGACTGGAGGAAAATGAAAAACGATTGGTGGATGAGAATGCACACTTGAGAGTGGAGGTTGAAAAATACAAGAGATGGTTGGAGGAGAAAATGGAGAGAGTAGTAAAGGAGAAAGATGACTTTAAGGAAATGATTAGTGAGCAGAATGAAAGGTTTGAAAGGGAATGGGAACTGAAGAAAACACAATTGACTGAGTCGAGGGAAGCAGAGATGGTTGGATCACAAGAAATAATTAAAGATCAGTTGAAGGAAGACAAAAAAGAAAGGTCCAAGGAACTGGTTAATGTAATGAAGAATAAGGAAACATTGATAAGGAAATAGCAGAAAAGAAGAAGAGTGTGTTAATATTTGGGATGAAAGAACAAAATATAACATATAAGCCTAAGAGAATTAAGGAAGAATTAAAAACGGTAAGAGATCTGTTCAAAAATCTAAATGATGATGAAAAAAAAGACCTACGAGAAGAAGTGGAAGAGATCCATAGACTGGGTCCGTATAAGGAGGGAGTGAGCAGACCGATTAAAGTAGTACTGAAGTCACAACAATCTGTGGAGGATATCCTATATAGAATATCAAAGTTAAGAGAGATAGAAGGTTGTAAAGAGGTGTTTGTGAGAAAGAATAGAAATGAGGAAGAGAGGAGAAGATATAAGGAATTGTTGGAAGAGGCGAGAAGGAAAAATAATGAGCGGTCTGAGGAGGAAAGAGAAAAGTTTTTTTGGAGAGTTATAGGAGAGAGTCAGAAAGTGGTATGTGGAAAGAAGGAATGCGGAGAAACCCCTAGAGGGAGCAGTGGGTGGACCGTAATGTATGTATACTAATATAGATGGGATACTGTCAAGTAGATTGGAATTGCAAGACTTTATGATGATGGAGAAGCCTGATATAGTGTGTTTGACTGAGACAAAATTGCATGAAAATACAAAGATAAATTTGGATAATAAATATAATATATGGAGAAAATAGATTGGGAGGAGATGTTACAAATCAGAGAAGTGCAAAAAAAATATGAGATTTTTATGAAATATTATAAAGAAGGAGTTATGAAATTTGTACCAAAGTATAAACCGAGAGAGGAAGGAAGAAAGGATTGGTTTAATGCAACTTGTGTTAAGGCTAAGGAAAAGGAGAAAGAAGAAGAAAGATAATAGATGGAGAAGAAGGATAAGGGGCAGAAGAAGAAGGAGGAGGAGGAGGAGGAGTAGGAGGAGAAAATAGGAGGTACCAGGCTAGTGATGGGACATTTTGGGAGGCTCCTGACCTTTAAATCAATTTGCAACTGAGTGACCTTTACAAGAGCCAGAGCATCCTTTATGATGTGATTACTCAGGTGTTGGCAGGGGTGGAGAGGATAAGGAGGAAGGAACAACAGACTGCTAAGCTTTTTGTTACAACAGGAGTTCATAAAGGAGGAGGAAGAAGTGGAGGGACAAAGAGTGATATATGTACATACTGAGTAAGAGAGAGAGAGAGAGAGAGAGAGAGAGAGAGAGAGAGCTTGGAAAAGATGGAAAAAGAGCAGGAATATACTAAATAAGGAGAATTATAGAGTGGCGAGAAATGAGTATGTGAGGGTAAGGAGGAGGAAGAAAGAAAATTTGAAAAGATATTGTAGACAAGAGTAAGGAACATCCAAAATTGTTTTACAGGTTCATAAATGGTAAACATAAAAAGAGAGAGTCCATTGAAAGATTAAAAGGAGAGCAAGGGATAGTAGATGACCCTAAGAATATAGCGGAATTGCTAAATAATAGGTTTCAACAAGTATTTACTAAAGAAACAATGTTTGTAAAGCCTGAGAATGTAGAAGGAAATGTGCACATGGATGACATTAAGATACCTAAAAGGAGTTATATAAAATGTTGGAGGAATTTAAAGATGATAAAGCGATGGAACCAGATGAAGTTTCAGGAAAATTATTGAAGGAGTGTAGAGAAGAATTGATTGATCCATTATATGATATTATAAGGTGCTCATTAGAAACAGGGAAGTACCAGTAGAGTGGAAAAGAGCTGAAGTGGTGCCCATTTATAAGGGAGGCAGTAAGGAAGAGCCTCTTAACTATAGACCTGTGTCTCTAACAAGTGTGGTCGGTAAGATTTGTGAGAGGGTGATAAAGAAATATTGGATACGGTTCCTGGAGGATCATAAGTTATTATCGGATCATCAATTTGGCTTTAGGAAAGGGAGGTCATGTGTAACAAATCTACTGAGCTTTTATTCAAGAGTGGTTGACAAAATACAAGAGAGAGAGGGATGGATGGACTGTGTATATTTGGATTTAAAGAAAGCTTTTGACAAGGTACCTCACATGAGACTGCTATGGAAATTAGAGATTTATGGAGGACTGAAAGGAAAAGTGTTAAAGTGGAAGGAAAACTACTTGAGATGGAGGGAGATGAGA
Source organism: Portunus trituberculatus (assembly GCF_017591435.1). Classification (NCBI taxonomy): domain Eukaryota; kingdom Metazoa; phylum Arthropoda; class Malacostraca; order Decapoda; family Portunidae; genus Portunus; species Portunus trituberculatus. The sequence goes on from NC_059291.1 coordinate 20,843,205, forward strand.
ATGGTAATAAGGGATGCATGGTAATAAGGGATGCAAAGTCGGACTGGTTGGTGGTGGAGAGTGGAGTCCCACAAGGCTCAGTGCTGGCACCAATACTTTTCCTTGTATATATTAATGACATGCCAGAGGAGTAAACAGTTATATTAATTTGTTTGCGGATGATGCGAAGTTGTGTAGGTGTGTGAAGAGTGATAAAGATTGTGAAATTTTACAGGCAGATCTGGATAAGATTTGGGAGTGGAGCAAGAGGTGGCAAATGGAATTTAATCTGAGCAAAAGTCATGTGATGGAGATGGGGAAGAGTGGAAGACGGCCAAGAGGGTCATATAAGATGGGTGAAGAAGTAGTGTTGAAAAAGGTGGAAAAGGAAAAGGATTTGGGAGTGATAATACAAGACCATGGGCAGTTTGAGGCTCATATTGATAAGATGTTTGGAGAAACGTATAATTTGATAAAAATATTGGATTAGCCTTCCATTATATGGATAAAGATATGATGAAGAAATTAATTAGTACGGTAATTAGACCAAGATTGGAATATGCTGGAGTGGTTTGGTCCCCTTATAAAAAGAAGCATATAAGGAAGTTGGAGAGATTGCAGAGAATGGCAACAAAAATGGTTCCGGAATTGGCAGAAATGACCTATGAGGAGAGATTAAAAGAAATGAATTTGCTTACCTTGGAACAAAGAAGAGAAAGAGGAGATTTAATACAGGTTTATAAACTGTTGAACGGACTGGATGAAGTGGATAATGAGCAAATGATGTTGAGAGAGGAAAACTTAAATAGAACTACGAGATCGCATAGTAAAAAGATAGCCAAGGAATATGCTTGAAGGATGTGAAAAATATAGTTTCCCACAAAGATGTGTGGAGGTGTGGAATGGTTTGAGTGAGGAGGTGGTGTCAGCGAGGAGTGTGCATAGTTTTAAAGGAAAGTTGGATGTGTGTAGATATGGAGACGGGGCCACACGAGTATGATACCCAGGCCCTGTAAAATTACAACTAGGTGAATACACACACACACACACACACACACACACACACACACACACACACACACACACACACACACACACACACACAATTCTCTCTCCTAAGTTATATTAAATTTGCCTGTGTTGAGGCAGAAAAGAGGTATGGAAGGGGATGAGAATATGGACAGCACAATCGACTCTGCCATCAATGTACACAAGGGAGCCAGACTAAGAGGACCCAGGAGTGAGATTATTGAAATGTCTCTAGGATCATGACAGCTGGGAGATTGGAGTAAGGAAAGGGATTTCTCTGGATTTAAGAAGGAAAGAGTCAACATGAGAAGGCTTATCACAATGGATAGAGACATTAGAGTTTTGAGGGAGATGGTTGCCAGGACTTTTGAAAAACAGGATCAGCTGATTGTGGAAAACCTAAAGCTAAGATAGAGGTGTGAAAAGTTAGAGAGTACTGTTAGAATGAATAATGACATGAAGAAAACTCTAGATGAAATAAAAAGGGAAAATAATACCTTAACCCCTTGAGTACCATGACGCATTTTCGTATTCATTCTGTTTACTATTTGGTGATTTTATACAACTTCAGAAACTTATGTGGGGGATTAAAATAGTGAAGACTGTGGCTATTAATCTTCTGACATTCATAGATCTTTCCTATGTCAATAAAATAGTCTAATCATATACAGATCTCAAGGTAAAAATGTGTCACAGTATTGAAGAGGTTAAGGGCAAATATGTGAACTATGAAGTAGCACTATTAGGACTTGAGGAAAGGTTAAACACTAATGTGGAAACAGGAAAGGGGATAGGCAAAACAAAACTAGAGGAATGGAGGAAGGTCTGGAAAGAACAAGAAGAAGAAAAAGTTAATTTCACTGAAGTAGTTAAGCAACAAATAAGGGAGAAAACTAAGGACACAGTCATATAAGTAATAAAAAAAAGAGGAATTAGTGAGAGATATGATGGACAAAAAGAGGTGTATGGTTATATATGGACTAGAAGGAAAAAAAATCCAGTGAAATTTCTAAGGGAAAAAGAGATAGTTAAGAAAATTATCCCTGATTCAAGATGAAGAACAGTGTCTTGAGAAAGAGATAGAGGAAATATACAGACCTGGTAAATATAGTGAGGAAACCAAAAGACCACTAAAAGTTAAAATGACATTGCAAGTAGAGATAGATAAAATATTAGCTAGGACTGGAAAGCTGGCTGGTAAGGCAGAATTTTAAAATATTTGATAAAGAAAGAGATGAATCAGGTAGAAAGGGAAAAAGAGAGAGAACCGAGAAGTGAAGGTGAGGAAAAAAATGAGAGAAGGATAAAGAAGGAGGAGAAATTGTACTAGAGAGTGTTAGACATGAGGCTGAGAAAATGGTATAATAGGATGACATGGGTTGACACAGTGTATCTAGATATTAAGAAGGCTTTCGACGGAGTACCACACAGAAGACTCCTAAGGAAAATAGAACACATGGGAGGAATAAAGGGAAATATCTTAAATTGGATGACAGGCTATTTAACAGATAAGGAAATGAGGACAGTGATAAGAGACACCACATCAAGCTGGAGCACAGGAACCATTGGACTATCACAGGGTTCGGGGCTGGCACCAATTATGTTCCAAGTATATGTCAGTGATATACAAGAGGGTCTGAGTAGTTAGTTATGTAAATTTATTTGCAGATGCGAAGCTTTTGAGGGTAACAAGGAACATCGGTGACACTATGGAATTGTAGAAAAAAATTGACAAGATCTGGAAATAGAGCCAAAAGTGGAAATTAGAATTTAATACCAGGAAATGCCATGTAATGGAAATGAGCAAAAGTAAGAGAAGACCTACATGGAAATATAAAATGGAAAAAGAGATTATAATGAAAAAGAATGAAGAGAAAAACCTGGGAATGATTATACAAGACACCCTGATTTCAGAAAGACACATAAATGGACTATTTGCTTCAACATACAAGACACTAACTAATTTCATGTATAAGAGTATTGATGATGAAAAAGGTCATAACCACTATGATAAGACCTAGACTAGAATATGGAGCAGTGGTATGGTCCCCATATACGTAGGCAGAAAGACATCAAGAAACTAGAAAGAATCCAAATGACTGCTAAAAAAATGGTCGCAGAAATAAAGGATCTTCTTTATGAAGAAAGACTGGAGGAGATGGAACTATCATCTTTGAAGGATAGATAGGAAAGAGGAGACCTAATAACGATGTATAAGTTAGTAAACTATATGGAAAGATAGATAGACAAGACCTGGTAACACTGACGGAGGATGGAGATAGACAAACAAGAGGACATTTTAAGATCATGAAAAATCAGTGTCTGAGGAACATTAAGAAGTTCAGTTTTCCACACAGGAAGTCAGTGTCTGAAGAAAATTAAAAAGATCAGTTTTCCGGATAGGATGGTGGACATCTGGAATGGATGAAATGAAGTGATTGTAACAGCAGAAAGTGTGCATAAATTTAAGGAAAAATTGGATAAAAGAAGATATATAGACAAGTCACTATGAGTCCTGTTTGAACCCTGTAAGATACAACTAGGTAAAATACACACCCTGTTATATACAACTAGTTAAATACATACACACAAAGGATATGGAATATGAATATCCAATAGGAAAAGTAACCATGCATCTGGTGATAGTACTAACCTTGAAAGATTTTTAAGTTAAAGAAGATCTAAGGAGAAAAAAACATAAAAGTGGAAGGTTTAATTATAAAACGTAAGAGAAATTTGATCAACTAAAGAAATGGTATAACTTTAAAGTAACTGACTGTATTAAGTTTAAAGAGGTACTGGGATTGTATTTATTAATGACATGGTGGATGAGGTTAACAGCCATACAAGTTGATACAAAACTGTTGGAAAGAGTGGAAAATAATATGGATTGTGAAATGTTACTCAAAGAATAGATGAGAAATGGAATCTAATGTAGTGATGTAACTAGGAAAGAATAAAAAAAGACATACAAGATTTTATGTCATAGGAAAGGTAGAAATAAAGAAAACAAAAGAAAAATATAGGAATTATAATAAATAATAAATAATATATCTATCACCAGATAACATGTATATAAGCAATATTTGAAAGGGAATTTATGAATTACTGAGAAAAATGAAAAGGACATTTACTTATATAGATGAAAAGATTATGAAAAAGTTGATAGAATTTGTTTTTCAACCCAGGCTGAAATATGCAACATCTGTTTGGTCACCTCATTATAGAAAAATATATAAGAAATATTCAAAGATTCAAAGAGCTGCAATCAAAATGGTTCCTAGTTTGATATTTAACTTATGAAGATAGATTAAAGAGATAAGAACTTTCAATATCACAACAGAGAGAGAGAGAGGAGATTTGATTGCTTTATACATGGTTCTAAAGAGCAGTGAACAAAGACAACATGTTTTTGTAGAACTATAAAGACACAAGAGAACACAGCATGAAATTAAAGAAGACAGTGTGCAAAAGAGATGTCAATAGATATAGCATCCTGAATTAAAACATATATATATATATATATATATATATATATATATATATATATATATATATATATATATATATATATATATATATATAACAATCTAGAGGAGATAGTGGTTCAGACAAGGAATACCTTTGAATTTAAAGCTGAGCTGGATGCTTATAGATATGGAGATTGAACAGCACAAGCATAGCTCTTTTCCTGTAAAATGCAATTTGGTAAATACAAATGAAGAGAGATGTGCCCCATGTGACCTTTAAAGTCATGTCTCATTAACTTAGTCTGCTTTTACGGTCTGCTGTTTTGTTCTTTGTTTGAAAGTTTAGAGGAATCAATCAAAACAGTCCCTGTTCTATCTGTGGTTATGAATTCCACAACTTTCTCTGTTAGGTTGGTTTTAAAACATTATACATGATTTTATCTAATTTCTAATTCAGAAAGTCAGTAAATGATACTTTCATAAAATCTATAGTTTTTTGTATACCTAGTTATTAATTTTTTTTAATGTTTTGATTAATGTGCCTTAAAGTTAGTTGAAAGTAAAAAAAAACTATGATACATCCACTCTGCAGATGTTGATTGAGGATGATGGACCAAGTTCACCAACATGGGAGAGCACACCACTCACCACTCCGCTAAATAAGGTAAGTCTTCATTTGTCTTACGCCTGCTGGTAATGAATCTGTTAGTTTATATCAGTTCACTTACACCTTTATTTTATCTTTCTTTTCATTTATTAATTCCAGTCATCATAGTTTAACTTAATATTTTCACATAATACATAATTCAGAAGATATTGTTTGCTTTGATACTTATTCAGTTTGTTATTATATATATAAAATTAAAGTTATATCTAAAGATGCATGGCAATATAAATCACCTCACTGAATTGTTTGATATTTTATATGACTTAAAACACATGATTTTAAACACTGTATTTATTTGGCATGTAGTGTGAATATTTTATATAACTAAATAAGGTAACTGGAAAGCATGTGTTTCATATAGATGTGTATGTGATAGTGAAATCTGGGATAAGTTATGTTGTTCAAGCAACATGCACTCAACACATTGCCCTTTTTGTATCTCTGTTCTTGATACCATTAGTTGGTAGTTTGGGTCAAAAGAGTCAACCAAAGTTGTATGCAATAAACATTTATGACATAGTTATAGTTACTATAGACATGAAGCAACTCTTGTATAGAAGAAATATGACTATAGTGAATAACCAATTCAACAGATGGATTTGACGCATTTTTGCAAGAATGAGTATACAAAGCATCAAAGATAAATTCAACATATGTACATATGTAGTGTTGCCAAGCATCTCCCTTTTCGAACAAATAGGTTGCCAAATAAAATTTTGAGGTCAAAATTGGCCTAGTTGTTGTACCATTACTTGGTTGGCAAGCAAGTCACAGAAATGTCTACAAGCCAACCAACTGACTGATTTCTTGCCAAAATTTGGCAGAAATATGGCTCAACTCAGTACACACTCTGTGCTCCCTGTAGTCTGTATCCTCTATCAAATGCTTTTGTGTGCCTTTCTGCTGGATTTTTTTTATTACGTAAGAGGGGAAAGCTAGCCAAGGGTAACATAAAAAAAAAAAAAGGTCCATTTAGTTTCCAATCCCCTTGCAGGTCTGAGAGAGTTAGCCAGAAAAAGGGATAAATGTCATTTAATCCCTCTCTTTAATAAAATCAAGTCATAGAAAGTTTGTATAAGTCGGACATTTGCATTTGTCGGACCAACCTTTCCTCTTATTAGACCGAGTTAGTAAGGGTCAACAGTAATTCATTAACCCTGGCAAGTGTTGTGCGCCATCATTCTCTTGAGCACTTGTTAGAAACAATGAGAAATTGGTCTGAAGACATGATTTATCTCTAAGAGATCTTTATTGGGGATCAAACCTCTAATCAAGAGAACAGAAGGACTGCACCTTGAACATTGGGATTGCATTAATCATCACAGGCCATATTATTCTATAGAAGTTTGACTCAGTTATGAATAACTCTGTAAATTTTGCTAAAAGTGGGTCCCTAGGTAGTTCAATTTTAAGAGTATGGACACAGTACTTGCAATTCTCTGGATGGTAGGGGGTAGCATGATGTCTAGCAGGTCAGAGGGAAGAACAAACATGTTATCTAATATGAGTGGCCATACTAGATGTGGGTAGTGGGTACGCTTGAAGGGAACCTGCTACCTGCATCTGGTATGGCCACTCATTTTAGATAACATGATTGCTCTTTCCTCTGACACACTAGACATTATGCTACCCCCTACCATCCCAGCGAATTGCATGCAGTGTGGCGATACCTTAAGAGTTACCCTTAAGACTAAGTTAACCAAACAAAAATAATTAACCATCAAGTCCAAACCTGTCCCTCAAGAATTATCAGCCCCATATGGATGTTTTTTTTTATGAATTAATTAACTCTGAACTAATAAATATGTATTGACTGCACATGTATGAGTGTTATTTGTGGCAGATTTGGCAGAAGATGCCTTGGAGAGCTGCACAAGAAGTGATGCACTAACACTAGTATTTAAAGAAATAATTGCAGTGTTATTTTACCTAATGGGAAATGCAACTGTGCAGCAATGATCATCTTGAGTCTTTTTGTATCATATTTTTGGCATACCTTATTTACTCTTTAAGTAATAAGGCCCCATCCATTTTCTGTACCACTGAATGAGTGAAGCCCATCAAGACATCTTTCCTCATAATACTGACTAGTTGAGGAAGGAAAACCTCATTATAGGTTCAACTGGGCTTCTTTTGGCCTTTTCAGCCTTACGGGTTATTGTTCCCTTCGTAACAAAGAAAAAGGACAGGAAACATGCTGCTGAGTGGGAGTAGCAGGCCAGTGCTGACTCAAGGGCATAATCACTGAGACAACATTCACTTGCTAATGTACACAAATTTATGCATTCATATCTTTATAATATCTATTATCTATAATAAATTGCTATTTTTTTATCTTTAATCCAAAAAATGTGAAAAGATTACAATTTCAATTCAAATTTGAAAAATCTAAGATTTTAGTATTTTTCTCCTTCACCATTTCACACTGGGACTTAAAAGTTTGTCTCAGCTGTGGCATTTAGAATTCTTAGGAGATAAATATAAGTCTAAGCAGAAATCTGTGGTGAACTTGGAGAATCTTTGTAAATATGACCTCAAACAATTTTAGGGCCTTTGTACCTTATCACAACTTGGTTTCCTCCTTCCTTTTAGATCAGGTTTTGATGTTTCAGTTTACCATATAATCATGGTGTACCACTTCTATAGTCTCAAACTAGGTACAGCCAAAACATACTCAGTACATAGAAATAATGAGCAAATTATTTGAAGCTCAAATAAATCTAAGCTTTGGGAGAAAAAATACCATGTTGTAATCAAACATAGGACCAAATTATGAAAGCCCACCATTAAGATGCACTCTTTGGTCTAACAAGACTGCAGTCTTTTTACACCCTTTAGTCAGGGATTAAAGAGGGCAGTGCTTTAAATGTTAGGAGTATAATGCTTATCATGTCTCAAGATAATTTTGGGGCCCTTTTACACAAGATGTCTGAAAGCAAGTCTGCTCCTAGAATCAGATTAGCTGATAATGATAAATGAGTTTAGTATTGTATGTAAATGATCGTTGTTGTCTGTTTGTGTGTGTAATTCACCTGCTGGTCACCTAGCCAACCTTTCCTCTTAAGGAAAGTGCTCAGAGCTTGTACTGACCAATTTTTGAGTAATACTGAGATCATTACTGAGACAATGAAAAACAGATTTTTCTGTTTTTTCTCTTTCTACTTTTCTTTTAACAGGGCCTGGCAACCAGCGGGATTTTTTTTTTTTTTTTCCAACACTGTGTTTGCCCTTGGCCAGTGCCCTTGTAATGTAAAAAAAAAAAAAAAAACCCTCAAGTTACATCTCTTACCTACTTGCTACTAGGTGAACAGGGGCCACATATTAAGAGGTTTGTTCATTTGCCTTGCTGTACCAAAGACTTGAACCCAGGACTTCTCAATTGTGAGCCAAGTGTGCTAACCACTGCACTATGTGGTTTGTGTGTGTGTGTGTGTGTGTGTATTTATCTAGTTTACCTAGTTGTATTGTATAGTGTTCGAGCATCAGAGAAGATATAGCATATAAGTAAAAAATAAAGCAAACTACAGTATGTGTTAATGAATTTTTAGGAGCATTAAAAGCAGAAATCCTAAAGTAATGTTAATGATATTTTGGACATTTGTCAGCATCTAGATTATTCTCAGCAGATCTGATCCCATATTATAGGAAGGATATAGGTCTATTTAGAGTCAGCACAAAAGGGAATGGCTTAACAAATATAAAGAACAAGAAATTACAAAAAGGAGATTAAGTTTCTGAATTTACATTCCTCAGATAGATGTAGATTAATAGGGGAGTTGATTGGGGTTTTCAAGTGGTATAACAAAAATGAACGAAATCTTCTTGATCAGTAATTAGGCTAGGTGAAGAAATAGTGGGTTCGTACTTGATAAAGTTATACTTAAAGAAAAAAAAAAGTAGGAAGAAACTTGCTTTCAAATTCCATAAATGGAATAAACTCATCAGTAAATTTTTATTAATGCTGAACCAGTAGTAGGCTTTAAAGGATTAGACAGACTTATTGATGGATGAGTGTGACAAGTGAAAGAGATAGGCATGCATATTCTTGATGACTTCTTCCAGCTTTCCTTATTTTCTTATGTTCTTATATATCAAGCATTCAGTCAACTATGATCATAAATATTATGGGCATATTCATATCAGTTTATGTATAATAGTTCCTTGAAGTAAAGAAAACAAAAACTTATATTTGAGGACTTTATATGTATATTTGTGTGTTGCTTTAACCTTTTATCGTATAAGTTTTGCATGTTGTAAATAACATGACTAATTTTTGCATTTTTGTACATCCAATAATATATTTAATTGCTTATTCTTAACAGCCCTAACTACTAGTAACATTGGAATATCTCTTATTTACCTAGTTACTAGGTTTTACAGGAGATATTCTAATAAACAGTTCAGAGTCTTTGTTATTATATGATATACTAATTACCCATATGTAACTATATATCCCTAAATTCCCTACATGTCCTAAAGAACTCCCAGTCTGCAATAACTGTGACATAAGGCTCTATTCATTCATGTGTGTTTACTCTTTCCCTTTATGCTCTAGCCACTTGATTCTCCTTTCTCTCTTTTCCCTCACATATTGTACCTAGTTGGTCTATCTCCCATTTCATTGGGGTGGTCTCTTTGCAATCACCATGACTACTATACTCATAATCCTTTCTCTCGATTACTTAATTTTTTGCCATTTTTGTAGATGGCCAAGTCAAGGAAGATGAAATAAAGGAATACATGAGTAGATGAGATTCTAGTAGAGGAACAAGGCTTCAGCAACATAGGAGTGCAAAAAGAGAGAGAGATTAAAGCTCATCTGCTGTAGTTACCCCTTCAGGGGACATTCATAATGGAAGGAGGCATGCCTATAGATAAACAAAAAGGTAGATTAAAAATGGCACCAAAGAGGCTTATTAGTGGTGAAAATAAGGTATCTAGTGAGAGTGTAAGTGTTAGTGAGCCACAGCACACCATTAGTGGATTCACAGGAATCACACAAGTTGAAAAGCTACCAGATGTTTTCATGGATAATGACTTGTCCTCTGACGAATAACATCTATCTTCCTCCCCCACCCTTCTCCCCTTCGTTATCCATCACCAGTCTTCATTTACAGTATGTACAAATCAAAATTATAAAAGAATTACATTGAATTTTTTAGAAACTTAAGGTTTTGCTAAGATTAGAATGAATTACCCAATTTATAAGTATCAATAGTCAAATCTCTTGATACTTGAATAGCCATTTGGAATGAATTATGTTCAAGTATTGAGAGTCTACTGCATATATATATATATATATATATATATATATATATATATATATATATATATATATATATATATATGTGTGTGTGTGTGTGTGTGTGTGTGTGTGTGTGTGTGTGTGTGTGTGTGTGTGTGTGTATGAGGCATTCAGAATAGTAGTGACGTAAGCACCACCCTGGCTGATTTTGAGGTTTGTATAGCATTTTCCTCATCTCACCTTCAGCTTTCCGAATCTGCAATGTCCAAGTCAAAATTCGACCTGCAACATGGTCAAAATTCCCATTCTTTGGAGGGGTATGCACGGCTATGCGGCCGTCGACAAAAAAAAAAAAAAAAAAATCGTGCTCACTCATTAATGACATATGTACAGGAAGTCCTCGTTATACAGTAGTTCTTTATCTGGTAAATTCACAGTTACGATATTTGGAAATTACTACCCTTGATTCGATATACGGTAAGAAAAATTCACATACGTCATCCGCTCATGTCATCCGAGAGGGCCCAGCGCGGGGGAGCAGGGGTGATGACGTCATCCACGCCACACCTCCCCACCACTCGCAGTACTGACTTTAACTTGACCACCCTTGGAGCCTCTTATCTCTTCCCGTCCCCCCCCCTTTTTAACTGCATTACATATTACTTACATGCATTACTAATTAGATGAATAAATGGAATATTAAAGGGTCTATTGTAAGCACAAATATGTTCATAATAATTATGGCAAACACTAAAAGCCTACTACCAGCGGCGAACCATACAGCAACTGATAAAGGGCATAGATGGGCCTGGCAAGCCCACTATCAGTGAATGGTGGAAGTCGTATAACATCAAGCACGCCTTAGATAACATCAAGTCATCTTAGGACAAAGTGAAGACGTCTACCATGAACTTGGCGTGGAATAAAGTATGGCCAGAATACGCGCATGACTTCCCAGGCTTCGCTGAAGATGACATCGGTGCGATCAGAAATGACTTGGTAAATTTGTGCCATAGGGCTGGCTTCGATGAAGGTGATGATGATGATGATCAAGATCTTTTGGAAAGCCATGCTGAATCTCTCTCAAATGATGAACTTATAGAGCTAGACAAGGCATCACAGGAGGCAGAAAAAGAGGGAGACAAGGAAGAAGAACCTGTGCGTGTCCTGGACATCAAAACTCTTAGAGAATGTCTCGGTGGTATCAAAAAGGCTCTGGAAACCCTGAAGGAACGTGACCCAAATCCTGCCAGGAGTAGCAAAGTGGCTCATGACGTAGAGAAAAGTGTCAAGATTTATCAAGAAATCTATGATGAAAAAACAAAACTAAACAGTCCTCCATCCACTCGTTCTTCAAGCCAGTCAGACATGTTGTCCCTATCACACCTGCCGACCCTGCTACAGCTGGCCCTTCTGTATCTGCTTCCGACAGTGCAGACGACGACATCCTTGTCTGCCCACTCGGCGGAAGATGAGTAAGGGCTGAAATCCCTACTGTCCCTTTAGCCTCAGGAAGGACTGATCTGATAGAATACATGGCGAGTGAAAGATGAATAAAAAGATTTTCTGTTTATTTCTTTTGCGCAGTACTTTACTTTTTTATTATATTTTTTAATGATTATTTTCATGTATTTTCATTTCTGTAGGGGTGACTTTTGACGTGCTGGAACGCATTCCCTATTATTACATGTTATAATGGGTTCGGTATACGGTAAATTCGACATGCGGTAAGGTTTTCAGGAATGCATATGTACCGTATAACAAGGACTTACTGTACTCATGCAGGCAATGGGAGGCCTGCATTTTTCATCCTGGCATGTCTCAGCAAGCTTTGATATAGCACTATCTTCTTCCTGTTGTATTTGTCTCACATCTGTGCCATCAGAAGTATTATGGCAATAAGGGTGAAATTCCGCTAGTAGTGAAGGCATTAATCGAAGTGAATTTTACACCAACGTATCTCTACCCGAGCTGCTCAGCGACCAATTGGGAGGCAGGGATGCGGTGACGTGACTGACGGCAGCCAATGAGAGCCCGCCATTGTCGCTACCCTCACTCTCCCTGTATTTTCGTTGTGGAAATTTAAATACAGGTGCCCCTCTGGAAAAATGCAGTTAATGAACAATATCAGAATATAATTACATTTTGCTTACAATGGTTGCAAAACCCTGTTATAGAGCTTCATTTTGCAAAAAACTAGAGCTTTCTACCTCATCTCAGTAAAAAGTTATTGCATTCTGAATGTTGCAAAACTTTAACTGCGTTTTTCTCCATTTTTCTTTTATTTTTAGCGCTTAAGTCACTATTATTCTGAACACCTCATATATAAGTGTAACATTATAGAAAATAAGTCACCACAACAACTGATTAATCAGTAATGATAACCTTATCGACAATAACTGTTAATCGATAATTGTCAATAAATTTATCTGCCAGTAAAGTGATAACTGATGAATTGGTATAATAAAAGTTCCAGTACTAGCAATAACAATATTGATATTTCAGATAAGAATACTTATAAATCCAAATCCTTATTTTAGAAAACTTGTAAAAATCTTTGAAAAACAAACTTTAAATTCAATGTTTTTCCAGTCTCTTTACAAATGAAATGTTCTGTTTTGAGTAAAATAATTTTTGATTTTGAGTTTAAAGCTTCAGCATACTCATGTTCCTAAAACAAGAATTAATGATTATCATCAAAAGTGTCAGTGATACTGATGAATTTATAACCTCGGAAAAAATAAGGATCTAATAACCGATAACCCAATATTGTTATTGCGATAATAGGCATCTATGGTCATATGTAACTGATGTCAAATAACATCCTAGTTCTACTCTGTCACAGTGCTGTAGAAAATGTACTGAAAGAAGAGACTGGTGGTAATACGATACTTAATATGATAGTAGTAGTACTATATAGTAATATATAGTACTACTAGTAATAGTAATAATAGTAGTATTAATGATGGTGGTGGAAGTAGTGATGATGATAGTAACAGTGATGGGGATGAAAGTCTTAATAGGCCCGTCCACACTAGGATACTTTGTTTGGAAACATTGTTTCCAAACTGTATGCAAACTGTTTCCGAAAACTTGTTTGCAAATTGTTTGGATTTCCAAACAGTTTGCAAACTGTTTGGAAACAGTTTGCAAACAATGTTTCCTGTCCACACCTCAGTTGTCGTCATGTCTTTGATGAGTGTAGAAGTTGCTGCAGCAGCCTCTGTATTTTACTTGGCACTGTTGTCAAGGAAGGGCAAGAAAAAGAGAAAGACATGGGTGAGAAAGTTTTTAGAAAAAGGACCCATTTATGGTAACTTGCTTCTGAAGGAATTGAGACTAGATGGAGCAGGTTTCATAAATTTTCTTCGGATGTCCACGAATGACTTTGAGATACTTTTACGGATGGTGGCTCTCGTGCGGGTACTGATGATTCATTGTCACCACGCGCTGCACATACCCACGCGCACGAAAACACACACACACACACACACACACAGTTTCCCATTCTGGATGGGAAACACATACACGAGAAACATTGTTTCCAAACTGTATGCAAACTGTTTCCAAACAGTTTGCAAACTGTTTGGAAACAATGTTTCCAAACAAAGTATCCTAGTGTGGACGGGCCTTTAGTGGTGTTAATGGTGGTGGTAGTGGTAGTGATAGCAGATCTCTCTCTCTCTTTGACAGTATAGCCTTGGCACCAGCAGCAGAGGTGTTATCAGACACAACATTCTGAGAAATTTAAAATTTTTGGAGTTTTTTTTATGTATAGATTCTTGAATATTCCATATTGCATAGTTCTGGTTTTTT
>NC_059291.1:20862410-20866653 GCF_017591435.1 Portunus trituberculatus
GGAGGAGTAAATGATAAACTAGCAAAATGGATGGAAAATTACTTAGTGGGAAGAGAAATGAGAACAGTGGTGAGAGGAAGGAAGTCCGAGTGGAAGAAGGCAACCAGTGGAGTTCCACAAGGGTCAGTGCTTGGTCCCATCATGTTTTTGATTTATGTTAATGATATGCCAGTAGGAATAGACAGTTACATGAATATGTTTGCAGACGATACTAAAATTATGAGGAGAGTAAAGAATGGGGAAGATTGTAACAAGTTACAGGAAGATCTTGATAAAATATATGAGTGGAGTAAGAGTGGCAGATGGAATTTAATATAGACAAGACCCATGTTATGAAAATGGGAAGAAGTAGATACAGACCAAACAGGGATTACAGGCTGGGTGATGAGAAAATTAAAGAGACCAATGAGGAGAAAGACTTAGGAGTAACCGTGCAAAACACTTTGTCACCGGAGAAACACATTAACAAGATATTTTGGAAAACATATAACATGCTTCAAAATATTGGCCTTGCATTCCACTACCTAGATGAAGGAATGATGAAGAAGATATTATGTACCTTAATAAGACCCCAGTTAGAATATGCAGCTTTGTCTGGTCACCATATGAAGAAAAATGTGAAGAAGGTGGAAAGGGTACAGAGGCTGGCAACAAGGATGGTACCAGGACTCAGGGAGTTAGACTATGAGGAAAGACTGAGGAAGCTGGGGCTGACCACATTAGAAGAGAAGAACAAGAGGAGACATGATAACTATGTATAAATTGGTGAACAAGATTGACATACTGGACAGAGAGTTGATAAAGGTGACCACAAGTAATCATCTCCGAGGACATGGAAAAAAAGCTAATAAAGACATCTGTCTAAATGACGTGAGAAAATACAGTTTCCCGCATCATAGTATTGATAAGTGGAATAAACTGAGCAGTGATGTCGTTGATGCGGTGTGTGTCAATCAGATGAAAGAGAGATATGACAGGAGTGGACAAGGAGACAGGACATAGAGAGCTTAGCTTGGGCCCTGTAATACACAAATAGGTAAATACACCCTTGATCGTCTTCCCAGAACACGAGAGGCACGCCTGCGTCTCCGTGAGCCACTCTGGGTTCTCAATACGATGTTTGGAATCTTCTCCATCACCACTATCTCTGTCTTCTCTCTGTTCTGAGAAAACAGGTGGATCCTCTGAATAATTTCCCGAGTTTTCACTACTGCTGTCTTCGCTTTTTTAAGTTTCTTCCTCATAATCAGTGTCACTGTAGTCAGGCTCAGAAGCACTGCTAAATAAAAATGATCTGTCTTGTTCCATAGTGAGTTATGAACTGAGACGTCCCTTCGCTCTTATCAGGGTGCTTTCAACATGGCGGGTCGCTGGGGTTGCTAAGTGTCGCCCTTAGTTACCCCTAAATATACAGAGCTATAGTCTGTTCACTTTAGTCTGAGCCGTGAAGCCGAGTCTCATTTGAAAGGAGATCGCTGATTGGCTGGCCCCTTCTCTCACTCACCTTGTGTTGAAAGGCTGCGTCATGAATGCTTTGTGGTACATGCTTTTGTTTTATGCGTTGTATCTCATCTTATACACATAACAGACAGTTTCTATTGGTACCGTTACACTTAACAGTAAATGCAGAAGCTTTGATACTCGGGGGAAAAACAATTAATAAGCAACTATAAAGAAGTTTTAGCGAGTTGAAGTGGAAAACTTTTCGCGACATCTTTATAAGATGGTTTACTTATCATCATATCCTTTGGATATATTTAAAGGAATGCTGTTATAAACTATTGCATTTCATAAAAGAATGTCTCCTGAACGGTATGCAACTTCCAAATTATAGTTAAAAGATAATGTAAGCGAAATAGAGAATGATTTATTCATTGTTGTGATGCACAGCGAGCCCCCAAGTCAGGAGTAAACATATGCTATGTGTCACTGTGCTATCAACTCCCACGATGGATGGTGGGAGCGACAGTGATTTCATGGTGTCCGATTCCACCACCTCTCCCGTGCGCTTTACTTCTACACCTCGGGTCTCTCGCCATGTTGCGGGGAGACAACTTTGGAATGAGAGTGGTATGAGAAGGGCTTTGGAATTAACAGTTTCTACAATAATAGAGAGCGAAGATAGTAATGTTTTGGGCTCTGATATGGATATAGGGGGTTCAACAACCAAGGGGGAGGACATTCCACCACCACCACCAGCAACTCATATTGTATGTATTTTATATATGTTTTTGCAAAAATTTCACAAATTAGATCACTTTGTGAACATTTTGATTGAAAGAGAGAGAGAGAGAGGATACAAGAACTCCGTTTTCTATCGCCCTAGCCAAGACTGCAGGACCCAATCGGACACTAGGCCACATACACCGATGATACCACATCATTCAACCTGTGATATTTTTTTTTTTTTTTTTTTTTTTTCATTGCAAAGAGGAAGAGTTGCTTGTGGGCAGAACACTTTGTGCTCACTCGTTTATTGAATTTCCAAGTGTAATCAGTATGTAAATACAGTAATACTCCACTTAACGAACATTCATCTAACGAATTTCTGGTTTAACGTACTATATAAAGTTAGACCAAAAAGTCCGCATAACGTACAACCACATCCGTTTTAGCGAATTTTCTGGGTTTGAATTTGCGGGTGAGGACCCGAGCAGCGGCAGCAGCTAATGATTGGCTGCCTCCCCGCCTCTCTCTCTAGTGCTCCTGGAGCAGGATCCAAGATTCTTTAACAACGTCAGAGCAACCTCCTGCCACGAAATGGCATCCATGAACGCTTGGAGGGACGGTGACAAGCTTGCTTTCAGGTTGCTCTGAGGTTGCTGGGAACACCACTTCTGGAGGTGGTGTTACTGTCTTATATATGCATTTATGTTCACAAAACATTTCTATTAGCTTTTTACAAACCTTGCTCCCAAGAAAGGATTGTTTTGTAATGCATAAAGTGAAATCTTACATGGAATACCAAAAAATAAAGCAGAGATGAGATGGGCCATAGACGAAGCTGAGACTCACGTTGACTCGGCCGCTTCTTCTACTTGTGACCTTTATAGCTTGGCGTGTTGTCTTTCACCACAATACAATAAGCCCTCGCATTTAGCGATCCTATTAGTCTGCCGAAACCATCGCTAAATTGGAATTTCGCCAAATTTGAATACTACTTTAAATAGGGAAAAATACCAATCAGTCTTTCGTCCGCCCAAAGTCCCCATTTACAGCTGCAACATCGCCACCTTCACGATAATCAGCACCCCCCAAACCACTAGCCCCTAAAACTCAGGGACGTTTGGTCTTTCGCTCGCGCTACTCGGGAAGTTTGGCGAGAAATGCACAAAATAGCCTCTATTTACATACTGATTACAATTGGAAATTCAAGAAACGAGTGAGTACAAATGGTGTTTCGCCCAGAAGCAACTCTTTCTCTTTGCAATACAAAAAACCAGAAGTCTCTAGATGCTATGGTTACCAAAATATCACAGGTTGAATGAGGTGGTATAATCGGTGTACGTGGCCTTGCGTCCTATCAACGCCAGCGACCTTGGCTACATCGATAGAAAACGGGCCCCTTGTATCCTCTCTCTCTCTCTCTCTCTCTCTCTCTCTCTCTCTCTCTCTCTCTCTCTCTCTCTCTCTCTCTCTCTCTCTGGTGATGGTGGTAGAATGTCCTCCCCCTCGGTGGTTGATCCTCCTATATCCGTATCAGAGCCAAGAACATCGCTATCTTCGTTTTCTATTATTGTAGAAACTGTTAATTCCAATGCCCTTTCGATACCACTCTCATTCAAAAGTTGTTTCCCCACAACATGACGAGAGACCCGAGGTGTAGAAGTAAGTCGCGCGGGAGAGGTGACGGAATCGGACACCATGGAATCACTTTCGCTCTCATCATCCATCGTGGATGTTGGTGACACACTGACCTATAGCACATGACGTTTACTCCCGATAAGTGTTGCCAACTCACAAGCAAAGAAAATGGGAAGAAAATAGCCAAAAGATAGCCCAAAACGCCCAAACGTTGATCGACGTGCCCAGAGTCTTGCGTGATGAACGTCTATCGATGTTTCCAAGTAGGAGGGGCTAGTGGAGGCCATGGTGATAGTGAAACTCGCTAAACAGCGAGGATGGGAGCACAAAAAATGAGTTCACATTTGTAGAGGATTTCGCTGCAGGACTTAGCCCTATTAATGGGCCAAATATTTAGAATTAGTATATAATGTATTGTGTACTTGTAAGTGTATCTTTA